>NW_020271042.1:5522541-5639124 GCF_002803265.2 Melanaphis sacchari
CTAGCTTGGTCATTGTTTTACTATAAAAAAAAAAATATAAGCATTTAAAAATATAAATATAATACTTAGTTTTGTTAAATATTTCAAATAATACCAGGAATTTTATCAAAAATATGCATAATAAACTTAAATTAAATTTGCATTTACAAAGTTAATTAAACATACATAACTAACTATAACTAATTTTAAAAAAAAGAATAATTATATAAATAATCACCGAAAATTGTTACAATACATTTTATTTAATGTAAACTAAAAATAATTATTAACATTTTTTACAGCTTTTATGATAATATAATTAATCTATTTAATTAATTGTATAATATATTATAACAAAAAATATATGCATTTAACAAATTATTTCAAACTGTATCTTATATAAATATTAATACGAAAAAAAATAATTTTGCTTTTCATAAATATTTTGTAAAAATATGAAATAGCTCTTTTTTCATACGCAGTACAAAATAATACTTATTTTAATGGTTTATACGAGATTCTTTTTAATTATTTGATGTATTCTTTATTTATTAATGAAATATCCAGTGTGCTGGTTCTCATTTAATCCGAGGCAAATATGAAAGGACATATTTTCACATTTGCATAGTACAATCCATCCTGTGAAGGTAGAGTACAATAATCATCATTCATCTGCTTTCCTTTTTTTTTAATGATTCTTCCGTGGCTCCGTTTATTTATTATTATATGTTTAGTATAATTTTTTTTTTTTCATATAATTTCTAGACCGTCGGCTATGTACAAAAGCACTCGGAACAGTATATACTTTACATAAAAACCCGCAATACACTATTATAAAATATACGTAGGTATATATAATTATTTATTCCCGTACCGCCATTTGCCTAAGCATGCAAAAAAACAAAAAAAAAAAAAAAAAAATGGAAAAACGCCTCCATTTCCTCCTCAGCTTGTTTATTATTATTTTACACAACAAAGCGGTTTCCCCACCCTATTTCTGGGCTGACAGAATAAAAAAACCCTTTAAATACGAATAATGAATATATTATAATCGTTTTTGCTTCCTCTATAGTCTAACTGAAGCTGCATTGAAAAAAAGGTAGAATACATAATGACGACGAGCTACCATTGGTGTAGGGCCCTCTTTTTATAATAATATTATAAGCGAATCTTGACGACGTTTTATATTCACAAAATGTGGGATGGGCAAAAAAACTTAAACTCTAAGGTTTAAACATGCTGTAAAAATCCAGTAAGGGTATTTTATAATGTGGTCATAATTGGATTGTGTCGGTATTCATGGACCAAGTGGATGAGTAATTGTGCAGAAAATATGAGTCGCTCCGAGATCCCGTCGTTTATGCATTAATTTATTGCTTAGTGTTCTTAACGAGTTCAGAACTTGGGAATTCAAAGTTTACTGAATTACATTAACTAGGGAAATTTTAATTAGACATTGTAAACTTATAGATGGCTACTGCCTAGTAATTACAAATTGTCAGAAGTAAATGATAGAATTTTTAATCATAAACTTAAATTGAATATTTCACATACTATAAAATTATTTATAAAGCCATTTGCTTCAAAAATTTAAAAAATATACATAGTCTATTATAACAATAATAAGTCAATGTTAAAACTAAGTTATTTTAATAACAACGTCTAATCATCAATATTATTATGAGCAATCGTTATTTTAAAGTCAATAATATGTATTTTAATAATGCTCGTGGAAATAATTATTTGTAGATAATTAAAAATAAAGATATTTATTTATAAGAACATTTATTTCACTGACACAATATCTAAAAATAAAGTTTAGAAACAATTTGATTATTCTAACATTTATTTATTATTGATAATAAAACTAATATGGTAATTAATAGTGCTTTGATATAAATTTCATAAAAAAAAATGTATTTATGACCTAAAACTTTAAAATATGTCCTAAAAATACCAATAATATGTTCTTTTAAAAAATATGTTATTTATTTTAATATATAAATTCAAACTATTATGAAAAAAAAATTTTAAATGAGTAAAAAATAAACTACATTCGCACTGGACTGTACAACAAGAGTTTCTTTAATATCTTGAAACTTAAATGATCAACAGTGGTCTGCCAAAAAATGTTTATAAATTGAAAATGCCTTGTCTAATTTAAAACGGGATTACCTTATGTAATTTCAATTTGAAAATAATTTATATTGCGTAGCACTATGTATAGTACTTAAGTTTCAATAAATTCAACTTTTTAGTCATAATTTGAGAAATAGGTCAACAGTATCCTAAAAACTTAAAAAATGCATTTAAAGGGTGAAAAAATGGCTCAAAAAAATCTTGTGGTTAGAACACAGTGTACTTGAAATACGTTAGTAGCTTGAAAATGTATCGTCTACGACATTCGAAAAAATAAATACAAGTATATTGAAATCTGAAAGGCCCAGTAATTAAGTATAGTTACTAAACCTAATATTAAATACTACTCAACATTAACTAAATAGTATATAATATAGTATATAATAGTATATAATTATATTAAAACAATTTGTATCTAAATATTATATGTAGCAATAAATAAAAAATAAATAACAAAACATGTATTGAATAATAAAATCAATTAGCTTTCAAAAATTCATCTATTTTAAGTTTTAACCTTTGATTTTTACATTAGAATTTCAATTATTTATTTAAATATTTGTTCGTATTTTATTATTTTAGTATAAAGTTACAACAATTTTAATAATGTTAATAGTTATAATTTATAAGTTTTTAATTATTTAATTAAAATATTTTTAAATAACTTTATATGGTAAAATATGTCATAAGAAGAAAAACACAAAATATTTAGAAAAATATAAAAGTTAAATCTTTTTCTCAAGTTTGGCGTACAAAATATCACCACTTTTTCATAAAAAAGAACAAAAGTCAATGTGATATTATAATTAACAGGTATATTTTAATTAAAAATGATAAATATTTCTAAATTTTTTTAAAATTTTTAGTTATTAATTATCGTTATGAAAATAATTTAAAGCGGTATTTTTCTATTCATTTTTGAATTAGGTCTGAATAAACTGAAAATACAAAATTGAGAATTAAGTAAATATATTATTATTTCAAATAATTTAAAAGCCATATAAATTAATTTAATAAGTTGATATTTTCTATAAATCATACCCAAAAAATAATAAACTTTAAAATTATCCTTACATTTTATTGAAAATGTCAAAAATAAGAAAAAAAAGAATCAAAAACTCAAATATCATTTATTTTTATTTTAAACACGCGTAAATAATTGATTTGAAAATTTTGTTAAATAATCATTTTAGATTCTGAGTGAAACAACAAATCTATTGATTTTACAATGGTGTAATTTTATTTGTGTATGAGTACAAGATAATTTGTTGATAGTGAATTGGATTTAGTTTGTACTTTAAAAAGATCAAAATTATACATTTTTATTGCTTTATAATCAGAAAAAATTAACAACGTCAGAAATTTAAAATTTTCACTAAGTATTTATGTCATTATTTTCTCTGCGTGGTAAAAAATTTAAAATATTTTAACTTAATTTAAGCTGTTTATAAACAGTAAAAAAAATTTATTTGTATTTTTATTAATGTCGATAAAAAAAATTGTGAATTGGTAAAAAAGCTAAAAAATTAATAATAAGTGGTTCATTTCTCAATTAAAAAATATTAAAAAAAAGTCATTACAATATTTTAAATTGACATTTAAATTTAGAATTTGATAAAATTTATCAAAATCTTAAAAATTACAAATTATTTTGTTGTTAGAAATTTTTGAAAAATTTTCTGGTTAGATCTAAAATTTGAAAATTTAATACAAGGTTCGTAAAAACTTTTTTAACTAATATAAAAAAAAGTTTCTATCTGTAAAAAAATTGTTATGGTAATTTAATTACAATTTTTACAACGAATACGTATTCACCCAAAAAATAACTATTTCTTCCCAAATGATTGTTGTTTTTGTTTTAATTCAAAAACAAATAACTTTATACATACTAAATTTTTACAAAATGTTCATATTATTATATATTATTTAAATATATGATAATATTTTTAAAAAATTAGGTCAAATTTTCAAATTTTTTTTTTATAAATGTTGATAACAAATTATTCCCCGTATTAAAATTTTTGAAAGTTTGATACAAAATTCCACATAAGTTTTTTTTACATTTCTATACACATTTGAATTAAGAATTTGTTAAAACCACAAAAAATTGCGAATTTTTTAGTTACAAATTTTATAACTAAAAGTTTTAAAAATTGAATTCAAGATGTTTCATAAGCAGTTCATTCTGGAATCATAAAATCCAAAATATACATATAAATAATTATTTTTTTGTACTAACATTAAAGATTATTCTTGGAAACTTACATATTTTATTTATATTATATTGTTATATTATTTTACAAAATGATATTTTAAATATTATTTATTTTGACTATGTAGCTATTTATATATATATTATTACATTTTAAGTTAATATAATATGGTATAAATTTATAATATTATAATAATGAAATACTAATAATATTATAAATACAGTATTTTTGGAAAAATTTTTATTAACCTCCCTTAATATTAAAGTAAAATACGTAACTTTAAAAACAATTATATAAAGAAATATATATATATCATGAAATGTACTTACTATTTTCACTTAATATCATTTTTCATGTAAAATGATATATGTAGGTATCATTGAATTCAAATTGTACGTACTCATAGTAGTGACCCAATTGACACCTAATATATAGTAGTAAAATACTCACCTGCCTACCTTTTTTATATTGAGGTTCATAAAGAGTGTTATCTTTTGAGGATTAGGTTTTTAATTTTAACATTATATATAATATTTTTTCATAAACAATAAAGTTTTTTTACCTTTAGTTTTGGTACATTAAATTTAATAAGACAATATTCATAAAGATTTATATAAATAACTATATTTTAGAACTTTGAACTATCATCTATTATTAGCAACAATAATATAATATACAATAATTACTTATAAATCATGACGTTATATAAATCCAATTTGTTTCTGTATGAAAATTAATAAAATAACTATATCAAAGGTTTCCAACCTTTTTAAACTGTCATAACAGGTTAAATTTATTAAAAAGTTTTGTGAGTCAAATAAATACATAAAATATGTAATAAAACCAGTATTTTATTTGTAAATACAGCTGTATTTATTAAATCATGACATTTCTAAAAAAAATTTTTATTTCTTTTATAATATTTATATAGATACTGATATTAGAAAATAGCAATTAATAGATTATATAAATAGAAAATTTCCAAACCTCTTGACTTCCCCTTTTAACACGTCACTGTATGTCTCTATCTTATCAATACATTTTACAATAATGATACAATATGAAAATAAGAGTCCCAGTGTACCACTATAGTGGTAAATCTATCATAACAGATAAAATAAATATAGTTTATAATATTTGTTAGTGGACTAAAATATTTAATTATAACTTAAATAATTAATAACCAGATAAATTAATTTACTTCATTTTATAAGGTAATCTATATGCTTATCAGATATAATTATGGAACTTTAATCCAAAAATTATCACTTTAAATTTATAACCTATTTTACATAAGATTTAAGTCGTAACAATATGATCATTTGTTAGTCGTAAAATTCTAATCAAAAAATGATAGTTACTACGAAAATATATTTAAATGTATTATACACATATATACCAATGACATCATCATTTATAAATAAATGTATTTGAAAAATAATTCAGACATAAACTTCAACAAAACTGTATAACCAATGAAGAGATTACATTTTAAAATATCAGTGGGAATAAACGGGTTTTGGGGTCCCTTAATTTGCATCTGAATATTAAAACATGGTTTGTAAGGGGAGATTTTTTGCCAATCCAAATCCGAATTTCAAAACCCATAACTGTGTATTAGTTTTTTTCGTCCTAGGGTCCCGAGGGTGTTTAAGAGATTGGAAATCAAATTCTATTACACCCTCTCGTGTACATTAGAAAAAAAAAACTATAAATTAATCTCTGATTGGTATTTGAGCCATTTGATCATGACATGAATATAATATGCCTAAAAATTACATAATGTCTTGTTTATATTTTACTAAAGAATATATATCATATTTAATGTACTAAATAATATAGTTTATTTTAATATATACTCGTATAATATATTTAAAATAACATACAACTCACTCATAAAGTAAAACTGTTCTATTTAATTCCAAAATGTTACTATGAATTTGAAAATTGTTAACTTATATAAATATATATATATCGATTTTTATTACATTAAACATTAACATTCGACATCATAAATTATTATAGTCATACAATTTTTATATATATGGTGTATATTAATACAAATGCCTATTGATTATTAAATAAGCTTTAAAAAAGTGAACATATTATACTAACGTACATGGTCCATTTATGTAGACATACTTTAAAAATGTATTTATTTATTTATTTTACATAACAAACCTGGAAGTGATTTAAATCCAGTTAATAATTTAGGTAAAATCAGAAGATTTAAAATAAAAAAATTACCAATACTTTTTAAAATCACAAAAAAAAAAAAAAAAATTAAGGAAAATAAAAGTTTTCATGATAAATACATTTTTGACAAAAATAATTTTTTTATATTGTTTTAATCCAAAAACATCATTTATGGAGAATTGAAACTTTTACATTATTTTACAGTAAGGTAGTATTGACTCAAAAATTAATTAAAGCAATATAATATGGCATAAATTAAATTTATTATTATTATTATTATTATTTGATATTTATAGCTTAATAAATTTAGTGTTTTGGAAAAAATAAATAAATTTACTTACGGTAATATTAATTGTAATAAATAAATAGTTTTATTAGAAACATCATAAACATATCATGAATTTTACTAAAACTCGGTTTTTTAATCAGATTTCTTCGTCGAATAAATTAAGTTGTTTACAGATAACAAATAAGGTATTTGGTAGTTTTTTTTCCGAATAAAAATTTATTTTACTAATAAATATTAAAAGTTTACAAAATCAGTTACAATTTACAATCAATGAAAATAGTTTTCTATAATAACATTTAAATTCGTTACTTCTTCTTTTTTGTTTATTATTTGTCTCTATTTTCGATACGTAATAACGATGATGGAATTATCGATACTACTGATTGGGCATTGTTGAAGATGATTATGTTGAAATCATTGATTTTTTTAATTATGAACGTACAACTTTATAATTGTGTACGAATTAATTATATAGAGTCTTAAAATATACAAGACTTCAAAGTTAAATTTAGAATCTCAAAAGAAGTGGTTATTAAAATTTAGGATACATGAATATTCAAATATCTTTATAATCATACAGGATTTTTTATACAATAAAAAATTGTAGTGTTCATAATATACTAATATAAATTTTGTTCTTTGATAATAGCATTAAAATTATTACTGACGAGGTAATTCAACCAATTACAATGGAGCAGAACTCTTTAACTTGTTCTAACACAACTTCTAAACTTTTAACACAAATTATTACTAATTAATTGTATTCTCCGAATTATTCGATGATAAATTTGTATTAAAAAATGTGTAAAATTTTTTGTTTTATTTGGAATCTTATTCGATGAATATATTATATATTAAACTGACCATTTTTGTTCATAATCGTTTTTTAGATACAATATTTAATTGAATTTAAATTTAACACATCTATTACAGTATTCCAGTTGATATTTACTCTATATCAAAGCGGTACTTATTTGCTTACCTTTTTTACTTATTATTTATTGAGTTTTTTTTTTTTAAATTGTGATGTAATTATAACTAGTAATTTTTCATTTATTGTAATATTTGTACAAAAATAGCCCTTAAAATTGGTTAACACAACTATAAATATGTGTTATACTGAATTTAATATATATTATATTTTTAGACTTTTTTTTATAAATTATTAATATAAATAAGTTAATAAATATTACCAACTTTTTTTTTGAATGTGAAATATGTACGAATGTGTTTAGCTACTATCAAACATAATATGAAAATACAATAAAAAATACAGAAATAATCTAGGTAGATATTCAATAAAATATTTAAAAACATTGAAATATATATTCGATCATATATTTTTAGAAAAATGTAGTTATGGTATGCAAAAAATATATATATACTAGATACCTATATAATAAGAAATAAATAATTTATATTATTCAATGACTTGAAAAAAAACATCAAATCTCGGAAATATTTGAATTTTCTTATTAACACAGTGTTATTTTAGTTTAGTTATTTCGAATGAAAAATGTAAGACTGTCAAATATTATAACTACGTAAATATTATATATATATATATAATATGACTTTTATATCAGTTTGTTATTGGTTAATGTTCTGAATATGAATGAAATGATAAAAATAATGCAAAAAATATTTTTCAAAAGAACTCTTAAGTACATAATAATTATTTTATACATTTATTACAATATTTTATTTTTTTAAATATTTATCTTTTATGGTGTAACTTTATTTACAGTGTTTTATTTTAAAAGAAATTATGCGATAAAATTCAAATTAATGATGTATGTAAATAAATAATAATTTTCCTTTTTTTTCTTTTGATTATACATAGAAACTTTAATGATTTGAATTTTTTCTATATACCATACATTTAACATAATATCGAAATTTTCTATTTATAATTATTATATATTTATTATATTTTAAAGTGTTGATCATGCTCAGTTAATAGTACAAAACTCAGAAATGATCAGCTTACGAAATATAATGAATATTAATACATTTCCTGTGAAATAAATAATTTCATATTAAATAAAAATATATTAATTTATTTTAAAAATATAAATATTCTGCATAATTTTATTATATTTTTGTATAAGTAAAATAATAGGTACGTGAAATATTTACTAATTGCTTACATTTTATATTGTATATTTAATTCCATAAAACTTTTTAGTTATATATTAAAAAAAAAAAAAATTCACAACCTATGCGAATATAATTTACAATAAGCATAATTATAAAATGAAAAAAGTAATTTAAAATATGGCAATGCTTTTTGTATGTTGATATTAAAGTCAATTATAGAAATTTAAAATTAATTACTTTTATATTTTTTCAATTGTTTTGTAATGTTTTATTTAAAAGGTAAGTAGGTATAGACATTATTTAATATACTTATTTGTTTATATAACCTAGACATAAAATTAATGGTACAATACGTTATATAACTATGTTTTTAGTAACTGTGAGTATTAAAATTGAATGACAATACTTATGAAATATCATACTTTAACTGTCATATTATTGACGTTGAAGAAACTTAGAAATAGGTTTTCGGCACTTGAGCTTAAATAACGTAATATGGAAATAAATTAAGCCATAATTGCTTAACTTTGAAAACATGACACGTTGAATTTGTGTTTGTGTATGACGTACTGTCAAGAAACACGTAAGTGTAATATTTCACTCATACAATGTACTTGGTACTTATGATTTATTTAATATAACTATATACTAACGTATAAAGTGTCACGTTATGCATGTTTTTTTTTTTTTATATTGAGCTAGAATAAAACGAATAAATTATTTACATTAATCTGTGTCTATTAGCAGCTGCTTATACATCATTGTGCGCAGATGGATTTATGTTTGAACTATGTCCACCAGAATAAAATATATATTTTTGTCACCAATTGAGAAGTACTAATATTTCCCTCCATTTCCTGTCCACCCGTTTTCCTGTCACTGGGCTTTTCAAAAATATAATTATCCGTTCATAAGTGACGGGGAGGTACGTCAGCCATTTGCATTTATAACCAACCCCTCAAATTCCGTTTAAGAATAATTCCCTTTGGCGATCCATTCATCCGGGCAAATAATACAAATATACACATAGGGGACAAAAGAAATTCACGCCAAGAGTAATATGGTTGCCAAGTTGTGAACGCTGCGGGTGACAAAAAAGACGCCATTAAAATACTAAAAAAAAAAAAAAAATTATATATACTACAATGAATGAATAGAAGGGATGCAATTTTTGTTTCCCCCCATTCTATCGAGAGATCGCTCCCTAATGTCACACGATTCGCTGACAGGTAAGTCTGTTTACTATAGTGCTATGTAGGGTAAACAACACAGAAGGTCTAGGTTATTATTACTTATTATTAATTACTTGTTTGTTTGTAAATACTCACTACTATTGCAATATTTTAGTATGCTTAGTAAAATCACAAATTAAATTAAAATTTATGGTACAACCAAATTACTATTAATTGATCAATCATAACTTATTTTGAACATTTTAAACTACCCATCTATTATAACATTTATAACATTTAGGGAATTAAAAATAATAATAACAAGATTCACATACTGTTTACACATAAAATATACATGTATAAATGTATATATAATATTTCAAAAATGGAAATATTCATCAATTAATAAATTGTATAAAATTATTTAGTCCAGTAAGAAGTGTAATTATAATCATTAACACGAAAGATATTGTGTAGTTTAAAAATTATATACGATGCAGTACATCTATATAATGTAATTTATTATGTGCAAATAAACAATTGCATACATAATAATATATTAGTACACCTAGCTTGTAGAAGATTACCAAAATTAAAAATATCATACAAATTTGAGAAAAATCGAAAAACATTGAAACGAAAATATAAACGACTCTTTACTCATTACATAGCTAAGTATTCGAAATAAAAAACTTAAAAGTATGTTTTTTTTTTTAAATATGTTTTTAAATATATGCAATATTTTCTGAAATCTAAAAATTTAAACGTATAATAATTTTTCTTGTGAATGCTAGTCTGCTCAATTTAGTGATGCGATTGTATTGCATTATGTTTTATGGTTACAATACTCAC
Source organism: Melanaphis sacchari (assembly GCF_002803265.2). NCBI lineage: Eukaryota > Metazoa > Arthropoda > Insecta > Hemiptera > Aphididae > Melanaphis > Melanaphis sacchari. Next base: position 5,533,482 of record NW_020271042.1, read on the forward strand.
ATATTATGATTGCATACCTCTAAACACTAAATGTTGTTTTTTCCATATAACGTAAAAATATCAGAAATTGAAATAAAATAACAGTAACAATATGCAATTTCTATACGATATATATAAGAAAAATTTATAAATTGTTTGATATCTATTGACTACATTTAAATAATAAATGTATTAGTTAAAACTGTTATTCATAATATATTTGCTCATAAAATATTGTGACAAATAAATGCAAATACAATTATTTTTCTAACACATTTCATAAGCTATCAGTTAGTATTAGTTATACTATCACTTAATTATTATTACATACTTCGCATTATACTAGGAATCTAGAATTATTTTATTTTTTGAGGACACAGAAAAAATCATGGAATCAGCACATTAAAATACTTCATTTAGCTTATTTTTTATTAAGGTGAATTTTGTATACCTTTAACATATAATGATTAATTAACACAATAAAGTGCTTGCTAAAAATTGTTATTAACATTAAAATATAAGTAAATTTATAATAGGACTACACATTAATTTTAATGACTTTATTGTGATTTAAATTTATATTAAACATTGAAATTTAATCAAAAGTCTTAACTTCTAAAAATTATAAATAATTAATAGAAATTATTAACATTATCTAAATTAAATTTTTGATTTGAAAATTACAACAATAATAATTACTTATTTTATTGCATTAGTGACATTGAAGTATTTTATTATATTTCAACTCTATAATACTAAATACTTACTTGTATTTTTTGGTTTTTAAATAACTAATTTCAGATTTCAAGCAAAGCTAGAAATGTATTAGTTTTACGGTCACGTATTTTTTTTTTTTTTTTTATGTGTCAATATTGCAATTTAGAGAATAAAATAAATTTCAATCTTCTAAATTAAGATTGGTTATTGTTCACAAAATAATAAGTAAACATTAATAATATAAGTGAGAAAATGATAATATGTACTAACACCAGATTTTCAAAAATTATATATTGTAGAAATTTAGAAAGGATTGAATGTAAAAACTTGATATCTTTACCGAATAGGTACGTAGGTATATAAATATTTTCTAGGCAAAATATATTTTTCAATAAATTATGGTTCTTGTGAAACTATTTATAGACATTTAGAATAAATGTTAAAAAATATTAGTTTTTCATAAGTTATTCTTAAAGTAGATAAGAAATTTAAAAAATTGTCAATTTTTTTTAAAGTGTTAATTGGAATTCATATTTTGATGTAATTGAATATTTTAACGAAATCTTGTCATTTTATTTTAATCTATTTCAGTTAATTTGTTGTAATTTAAAATATATTAACTGTAGAAACTTTTTGAATGTTTCACCGTTAAGCATATTCTTTTTTCTTTAAATAATGAAATCTTCAAAAATATTTACTAAAATTTACTCAATGATGATTCTATATCAAATTATAAGTTATACACAACGTTTTTTTAAAGTATTAATTTGACCTATTAAATCAAAATAATAATTACAAGATAAACTATCTTTCAAAACAGATGTCAATGTTTTTTTCATAAACAACGGTTTTTCAATAAATTAAATATTAATTCATCTATTATATACACTTAATATTGAGTTAATATATTAAGTCAAAGCTTTTTTTTGCGTCTTAGAAAAATAAATAAATAGAAATTTTTCTTATAGTCGTAGGTATCTCTTATTCAAAAATGTATTAATTAAAAATATAAAATTTTCATTCTAAACGCAATAAATAATAATTATAATATTGAATGCTTTAAAAAATTAAGTATGATGAACGTGTACTTACTATTTGTTTTTCCATATTTTTATCCTAAATTATAATTAGATTCTGTTATTGTTTAAATACAAATTATCATGCCATCATACATATTACATATAATTTAATGTCTAAAGAATAATTAAAAAAAATATATATATATATTATTGAATGATCAATAGAACTTATTTTTGAAACGTGTCAATATACTTTACATTTTTATGACAAACGGTTTTTCTTTCGGTTCTCTCCCGTTTCTATACAGACGCATCGATACGTTTATCTTATTTCATCCATTTAAATCGATTACCTACCATTAAATCTCACTATAGAGAGATGATATACGGGCTATCAAAACAAGAACCCACCAGTGTCAGTAAATAAATATTAGTGTCAAACAATATGTCAACACCTGGTAATCGAATACATTTGACGGGGTTCGGTGGTATAAATATGATCATTTCTATTATATTATTACGATATATCTGTAGATACCAATGCGATTTATTTATAAAATATGTAAATCTCGCAGAGATGACACGTCTGTACAAGAAAGGGACAACAGCAGACGGCGTGTGACATCTTCAACACGATTGTGTTACCCCCTCATTGGCATAAACTCCCAAGACCTTTCGACAGATTTTTATTTTATTTGTTCGAGATATACGTATGGTGTCTGACAACAATCGTTATCGCATGTTTTGTCAAATTGTTATTATTATTATTATTATTATTACTATTATTATTTGATTATTGTAATATTATTGTTCGGCAAGCTGTACACATCAGCACAAAAGTATTGGCAAACGTCGACGTTCGACAGACGTTACATCAATAATAAACGTTACAAAAATAAAAGAAAACAGTGAGTAATATAATATTTGTAAAAATCGTGCGCGTATTAATAGTATATGTGAGTATTCATAAAAATTGTACATGGGAGGAGCTCCACTCGAACGAATACAGAAAAATAATGTATCGATCCAATGCCTATCTACGCGTAGTATAATCGAAAACATACAACACTGAAAGGCGACAAGTATCATCACCGTCGTAGTCGTATCTCGCCGAATGGCGGCGCGCTTCTTTAAGTTATGGCGTAATAACTGTAAACACCGTCATATAGTAATAAAATACTTATATTTCTCAAATCATAAAGCTGCATACGTACGCAGTAGTCGTGTCAACATTATAATGTAAATTATTATAATATTACATAGAAGGACTCCTCCGCGACACGCGTGTGGCACTCATCACGCAATGCGAATATCGCGTAATAAATTATGTACAATCCGATACGCATAATATTATCTCACCGGAAAATATATAATATATTATATTATGATAATGTATGTATCTGTTCGCTTGTTTTCAAAATGACGCATAGGTATTGCGATCAAACATACTCGAGCCCCATCCAATATTTAATTTTAATTTTAAAATTTTTTTTTCTTTTAAGTCACATTAAATACTTTTCAAAAACATTTCAGTCGTACATTTGGTGAAACTTTTCATATGCTCGAAGAAACAATACGTAACAAATAATATATTATTATGTATAATAAACCTATACTCAATCATTATTTGTTAGAGCAAAAATTCCCAATTTTTTTATGGCGCGACCCATTTTGGAAATTATTCAAATGTTGGCTTTTGGCGCGACTATAATGTTATAGCTGTATCTATTTTTTTTATTTGATAACTTTTTTTTTTGCTCTTTCGATTTCAATGATGGCTATTTGTCTAAAAAAATGTATTATTTTAAAAATATAATGCGAACCACAAAAATATGATCGCCACCCATAGTTTGGAAACCTCTGTGTTAAAGAATGTTAAATAGGTATGTTCTTTAATATTAATACTTTTTAATTCGATGATCATATATTATACTCCTAGAAAAATGGTTCGAAAATATCAAGGAAGTTTTCATTTTTTTTTTTTTTTTTTTTTTTTTTTTTTTATACTAATTTATTAGAAAATGTTTAGTTAGAAAATTAGAAATTATTAAAGAATAAAATATTAAACTAATTCACATTCTAATTTACATTTGTATTTTATAACCTTGATTGAATTCTATCTTATGATATTATTTAAAGTACATAAATATTGTAAAAAAGTCATTTTTGAAAAAAATAAGCTTCAATGATTTATTTGAATTTTTTTTTTTTAAAAGGAACCTGATTAGCCGTGTTAAGATATATAAAGTTTTTTAAATTAACAATATTTTTTCAACTAGTTATAACAACTAATATTTTATTATATATTAAGTATATCGACTTCAGAAATAATATTATAAAAATTAATTTATTATATGACTGCTGAGAGTCTTGCTCAATCTTTCATGAAAAGTTATTTCACAAAAGATATCATAAAAATATTTTAAATAATTATTTTTTCTAGTGTTCATCAATTGCGCCGAATTTGAAAACACTACCTGTATAGTATACATCTATTGCGCCGGTATAAATAAGGTGTATTAAAAAGGTATACATCAATTGTCTAACCTTGACAATGACACAAACTATCTTAATGGGTTTTAATTTTTATAATAATTATATTATATTTTATTAATTAAATATTAATTTATATTATTATTATTATATTAATTATCAATGACTGTAAAAGTTTTAAAATATTTGATATAAAAGTGACTTATCTGGCAACATCAGCTTAATCAGATTGTGAGGCAATTAAAAATATGCCGAACAAATGGTCAAATATCATATTTCATTTTGCCATGTCTAATAATTTGTCATGTCGGTTAATTGTATTATACAAGTTTATATAATAATATATTTAAGAATCGATCAGCGTAATTAATGTATACCTTTTTCCCATCCCATAGTTTTTTTTTTTTTACCTGTGATTTTCGGCGCAATTGATTTATACCCATTTTTTAAATTTATTCATAAACTTAATTTGTACGTATATGCTATTCAATTAAAATAATATATATATATATATATTATATATTCAAATTATTTCACTAAATATAATTTTTTTTTTTTATATTTTGCTATATAAATATTATACATAAAATAATATAATATATAATTATTACTTTTATATATTATTAATACAATATGTATAAAAAGTATATAAAAATAAAATACATATAAATGGATGTATATGCCATTTAATATTTAAATCCACTTATCTTGTTAAGCTTATATTGCTTGACTTTATATTTGTTAACACTTTATTGTTTTAAAGAATATACCACATTTTAATTGATTTCTTATCAACTATTTACAATTGAAATCATTTTTTTAAATAATCTAAAATTAATTGTGTTACTAAATAAATATTATCAAGATATAATTTATGTATTAGGTTATCAACAAAAATTACTTTTAAATTGTTTACGTTTAATTGATACCTATACAAAATATTAATCATTGACCTGCATGCCAAAATAAAACGTGTTTTTAAAGAAACCCTTATTTATTGTGATACCTGCCATAGCTGTTTATAAGTAGGTAATTTTAAACTAAAAAAATATTCATACACATACCTCTGGTATTTACACAATTTCTTCATAGCCAATAATATTGAAATTAGTAAAGGATAATAAGACCAAGTTTAAAATAAAAAATATATTGTTCAACGATATTTTAAAATCCAATAACTGTTTTAAGGGTTAAAAAAAATAACTATTCTTTTCAAACGCTTCAATATATTTTTATCTTTTTGTTTGTTTGTTCAATCTTATATCATTTATTAACAACAAAGAACTCGAATCATTCAAAAATATTACAAAAATGTCTATGTCAACGGTAGTTTTTTCCGTAATAGGTTCAGTAAGAGAATGTAGTAGTGAAAACACTGACTAGTTTACCAGGTTTTGATGGCTTGTCGGTATAAGACAAGTTGTCTGATAAGTTTAAATATTTTACTGAAAATATACATTTTAAATTTTGAGTTTTGATGATTTTTTCAAATAAACTAAGGTGATGAATTTACTTTATGTGAGGTGAAATTCGACGTCAGAAACTATGATTTTCCTTGAACATTATACAGTAAATATCGATGTTTGAGAATTGCACGTCAAATGTATATATAGTTATTGTGGGAAAAAATGAAAAAAAAGCCAGTACATAATATCTTTTGTTAAAAATTATCTAAATAATACCTGTAATATAAATAATTTGATAAATAAAATATGAGATTTTAGCAATTTTGTGGTATCATATTAAAATAAAAAACACCTGCAGTGACGCTATTTTTTGCCTAATCGTCAAATTATATCGCGTTTATAGGATTATAAATAATAACTAATAATTATAATTTATAGAGATAATTTATTTTGTTCAATTTCCTGGGAGATTTAATTTGTTTACATTATTCAAACATCTACACTTACAGTTTGGTTAAAGTATATAATCTTCATAAGATCTTTAGAACCTATGTGTAATGATATAATGTATGTGGTGTTAATGTTTTGTCATATGGATCTGGAAGTAAAAAAATCCTACTGTTAGTGAAGTTCTCTACCAGCGTATACAATTAGATGGGGTTGCTTGTAAATAAGAATAAAAATAAAAAATGTTTTTACATCCGATCAAGTTTCCATGTTTATAAACATGCACCGGTAATAAAGAATACTGACAAACAAGGAAAATAATATCACAATAATATATAAGAAAAAAAACCTGAGGCATTTTTTCTTTGCTCGATGTCTATACATACATACTTTTATTTTTTGTTCTTAAGACCACTGATTGTTTATTTGCGGGATGTACGGTTTTTTTTTTTCACAGTTCGCTAAGTTTCTTTCACTGTTCCCAACAATCCTTTCTATACTGCTGTCACGGTATCCTACGTACAATATCTCACAACACCTCTCGCAGCATCGCCCCCGACCGACCACCGTGTGCATATGTATATATGTGAGTAAATAATTACAACAATACACTAGGATATAAAAATTATGAAAAGAAAAAGGCCATTGTGTTGTTGTATATATGTGACTTTTGTTGTGTTTACGACAAGGGCTAAACAAATCGAGATGGGTTTCCGGGACAATGAGTTGTACGGTCTGATAAGCCTTTGCTCTGCTTTCCACGTATATAACTTGGATATTGTTCTTCAAATAATAATATCGTACATAGCTGACGTCTTTTACGGGAGAAGGGGGATCAACTCAACTCAATACAATAATTAAACGGTAAAATTTTATATTGATTTATTTTTTTATATAAGTAATCATCTGAAATGCATAGGAATTCACTAAAAAAATTATACATTTTATTATATTTTTTCATAATTATTTTGTTTTTAGTTTATTCTAATGTTAAAATAATATATTATAAATATTTTTCTTAATCAACAATTCTGATACAAAATATAAAATATATTTTATTTTACTTGGCAATTTAGTAATAAAATAAAATATCAGTAAGGATATTTTCATGCAAAAATAACATATCTATATGCATACATATAGATGATTAAATATAAATATTCCATATTATAAATTTATTGTACGTTTTATATATGATATTAAGCCCGATATAGCTAGATGTTTTGTGTATTTAATCAATGAGAATCAAAATTGATATTTACCAATTATATTTTATAGTTACTTTTTGCATTTCCTAAATAAATAGTGAATCATCAAAACGTCCATTGCCTTTTTGTCCATTTTATATACGTACTTTTATAAAAATCATCTTATTGAGCAATCAAAAAGTATATTGTAAAATGGCAAAAAGGGGACACAAGCAATGTCATTGGAAGTTGACATTTGAAAAGGTGAAGAATAAAGTTAAACGAAGTATGAAAGCGAATTTGTTATGAATAACGTTCATTTAGATTTTTCATTTTTATACAACTCCAAAATTCAACTATAAAATAAATAAATAAATAAACGAAAAAAGAAACAGACTTCTTATCAAATGAGTTTGTAGATTTAAATATCTATAAACGGTTTTTAAAATCAAATATTTAAAACATAAATTAATTAGCCTATTATTTTAATTCTTAATAATATAAACATATTTATATATAGGCTTAATAATATTATAGTGTATAATGTATATAAAAACAAATTATTTTAATGATTTAAATTTTTATTTCAGCTTGATTAACATGATTATAAAAAATATTTTGTTATAAAAAGAATTTAAATTTATGACTTTATGAAAAAAAAATATTTGTTTTATTCATTATGTAATTATATACAAATACTCGGTACCTATTCTAATATTTTATAAATGTATTTAATGTATTTTTTATTTTTATTTTAAATTGAATGAAACTTATGTTTATAAAAATAATAAATAATTTGCTACATAGGTATAATATCCTATATTAGTACAAGCTGTTAATAATATTTATAAATCAATAATTCTAAGGATTGGTTTAAAAATGTAAACAATTCTATTTGATTTCAAGAAGAATGAAAATAACGTCAACTTCACTAAAAATGAAAAAATAATAATTCTTGAAAACATTTCAAATGCATCCTTAACTTAAAATTACATAATGTTGGTGGCAGATGATGTCTGAATGGTTTTATTCAATTGTAGGAATATCACACTAATGGCACTCCGATTGTGATGAAGGGTTTGAAATTGTTCATCTTTTATTCCCTTTTTTATACACATTTTTCTTTCTTACTTCATATTTTCAAAGAAGTATTGAAAAGCCATTGGAATAATTCGTAAAAGCTTTTTGGTTGTAGTCTAGTGTTTCTTTTTTACCAAAATAAATTTTCATCTTTTATATTACACATCGGAGACAGCATTTATACCTATTACCAAAGCTTTTAGTTACAATTAGTATCATTCACTTTTTGATTAAGTATAATAAATAATTGGCATGTGCATGTTTAAAAATTACATTTAACGTTTTAAATATTTAAGCAGAACTATTAAAATGTACTAAAAATAAGTTGAATTTTAGACAAGCATATCAATTATTATTTATAAAAACGAATATATCTATAATCTTCGTATTAAGATGAGTTAGATTTTAAAATGTCATCATCAATATTAAAATATTCAATATTTATCATGTATGAATCTTATACGTTAGAAATTAAAATAAAATATCTATTTGATTACTAAAAAAAAAGTTGAACATTTAAAATATCTAGTAAAATATTTTTTTATAAAATATATTTGGTAAGAATCTTAAGTCCTAATTATTTTAAATTTTTAAATCGCAATAAAAAATACTTAATATATTGTAAGTTATCAATATTTACCAATAATTAATACATTTTAGTAATCACAGACAAAGTATAAGTACATTTTTCATGTATTTTTTGTCCATAAATAACTAATAATAAAAAATGTTTACTACGCTGTGATAAATTATACAAGTCAAAACAGCAATTTTCGTGCACATTAAATAAATTAAAAACTATAGGTATTAGTATTAATTTAATTTAAATAATTTTAAGTATTTAGTGCTAATTTTTAATGTTAATTAATATAAGTATACACAAACAATATCAATTTAAAGAATACTTGTATTAAATTTAAAATGTCAATTGTTCATTTCTCATAATTTTACCTATATTTCAACTTGATCTTGTATCTCGGCGTAGGATCTTACATCAGTGTCCAGGATCTAAAGATTATCGAATTCACTTACATTTTGTTAAAATTACTTGAAGAGAGTAACCTAAAATTTAAATTATATTTAATGTCAACTCATCTATATGAATATAGTTTTAAAATTAAATTAGGCCAAAGTTTCTACCTAAGGTGAAATCATTAGAATTCTCCAAGAAAAATCAAATATTTATCTTTTCGTTTATTTTTTACAATATTTAAAATTTAAATGTTGAATAATGGAATAGAGAAATAGAGAATATTAATGTATAGATGTACATAATATAATATGTGTAATAACTTTAGTATCTGCGCTAGTTAAAAAACGATCCAGATTCATGATCTTTACAATGTTAAATAATTATTTTTTTTTTTGCATAACATAATATAGTAAATAGTGTATTAAAAAATATAGCAGTCTAGATACACAATGAAACAATTCTCTTTTTCCTCTAACATATTTTAACAACATAGATATGATTATAAGCTGCTAGTTTATGTAATCTCCCAAGATGGCATAAATAACTTCACAATGATTTTTTTAATTTAAAACCTCCAAATTATAAATTTGTTTATAAAAATGAACACCTTAAAAATTTTGGGTGACAATTAAAATTGCCATCCGTAGTAAATAATTTCTTGAAAATTGTAGCCAAGCAGTTTTTAGGGTACCTACTCGTAGGTATATGCTTATTTATTGCGGCCCAGATTATTTAGCGTTGATACTAGATACATAATTATGTTTTTTTTTGGATATACAATATTAAAAAATATAAAATATAAACATGAATATTATATATCAATGAGATAATTTTCTTTTTCATTTGTATACGGACTATACATAGCATTATTGCTATAGGTAAGTTAAGTATATTTTTTTGCAATTTTTATTTTAAATTTTTGTCGTAATTTTCTTTCATAAATTCGAATTTTAAAGATAGAACTTACCACAGGTATTATTTTTGCAAAAGGAAATCTAATATATTTTTGTATCTTTTATAACTATGTATGGTTTCCATTGATTATGTAAAATAAAATAGTTGATCATCAATACTGGCGATTATACTGTATCGTATTGAGATATTTTGTGATAATAAAATATACACATCATAAAAAATAGATATAGGTATAACAATTTTATTTACTAGCTATCTATCACTCTATCTTACTTTTTTCTACGGACACACCTAATATATAAGACGATATATTAGGTACATCTCAAAACAATAAATATCAATCGAGTCACAAACCGTAATTCGAATTAGTTGAATTCAAATAGTTATTTTTGAGACGTATTTAATAAGCAACCGAAATTTTACTCTTAACGCTCATTTTACATATTTTATTTTATTTCCGTAAAAATTTTATTATTACATATTAAATTATAAAATGACAAACGTAATGTTTAGTAAAAATACATATCATCATTATTCATAAGTATTAGATACTCTTAACGTTAAGTACTAGCATTCTTATTTGGGACTCAACATTTGACGCCCAAAGCTTCTGAGCCCTAACTACTCAATTGAATATGGTAGCAAACAATAGAAAATTCAAATTCATTAATCTTTAGTTTTCAAGTATTTTGCATTGACGTCGTATACCTTAAACCAAATAAAAATATTTTAGGTCTTACAATGAAGCATTACCTATTTCTTATAAAAGCTTACATTTTGAAGAAGTAATTTTAAACCGAAAACTTGTACGTAATATTATAATTTTAAATATGATTCAATTAAAACAATACTTATGTATAATTTTTGGTAGCTTCCAGATAAATTTAAAACTATGAAAAGAGCATGACTTTATGTTCAAACTTCAATTTATGTAAAATTATTATAGATATAAATTAGGATCTTAGAATACATATATAATAATAATAGTAATGCAGTTAATACTAAAAAATATACATAAATATCCTCAAAATATAATTATACATTATTATTAATAAGTAAAATATAATAGGGTAACTACATTACATAATAATATTATACTTCTAAATAGACATAAGTTTTTCCTTAAAATTGTTTTTTTTATACTATTTTGATGGTTATACAAAAAAAATAAAAACACACGATTTATAGTGTTCAATCATATAAAACAATAAGTAATAATATATAATATACTTTAATTTATATTTATTTATGTTTATATAAATTATTAATTAAAAATATTTAAGAATAATTAGTTTGTTTTTATTTTTGTAAAATTATGATTTTCATTTTTATTTTAAAAAAAATTACCATTTGTACCTTAAGGCACAATTATTAGACATATAAGTACTATAATTACAAAAAAAAATATAAATATAAACTATTTTGAAAAATAAGTCATCCACTGATTAAAATTATCACAACTGTAATGTAAACAAATTATTTTATTTAATATATATTATAAATAAATGTACGCAACTTAAGTTTTACATTTTTTATAATTCTTTAGTTCAGTACTTTAATATATCATAACATAAGTTCGCTGAAATAATCTTGGAGGGTTTTCTAGAGTTTTTTGATTAGATTATTTAAGTGAGAGTGATTAGCCTGATGTGAAAACTTTTATAAAATATTTTTAATTCTTAACGTACAGATTTAAATTACTATAAATCAAAAAAATATTCTATTCTCAATTTAAATTCTAGATTAATAATATTTAAAATGTGAATACTATCATAGTCAATTTTTGGTTTTAAATCCTTAGTGTGTGTAATGTTGAGTATTGTACTTAAAATGTTGACAGTAAATAGTAACTTTATATAAAATTTAGGTATCTACTTATAAAAATAAAAAGAGTATAGACAATATTAAATTATAATTTATATTTTAATGGCATTTTGAAATTGTTAAAATAATAATAAATACTGACTATACATAGCCAACTTGAAATTGTTTCAAAATTATGATTATTTATTTTTTTTAATTTGATTCACGCTGTTTTTATATTCAACAAAATGATATTATCAATAATAGTTAATACACTGGTCACTGGCTAGTACCGGAATAAATTATATAAATACATCCATTACCGTAAGTGCTTTCAGTTTTTAAATATTACCACTTTTCAAACGTACTATGTTAAAATGTTGCATAAAACGTATAATCAATAATATAATTTTAATTATTTTATACTTATATTTATGAATATAATATTTTAATACGATTATATATTGTATCATAATAATAATAAATATTTACTAAAACATCACAAATCATAGTATATTAGGTATGGATACTAGTTTTAAATAGTAATGTGCATGTTATATACGTTGCAATGATTTGTGATTACAGTGCGTAATATATTATACATACTTTACGTACCTATATAGGTAAGTACTGCAGCACTTCCACTCGATCTCATTAGTGACATTATTAATACGGATAATTATTCTGGGCATACAAAATAGAAAAAAAAGTCGTTACTCAGTACTAACATGGGCGGAGCTTTAAACCTAGGGGCGAATTGAAGAAATATTTTAATGGAGGGTTAGCACTTATTACGTGAACGGGCAATGCATTCGTTTGTTAGCACTTGCATACTATTTTTATTCACTATAATATGTTTGTAGCTGGTAAAATTTCAAAAGGAAATTTCGAGTGGTGTTTGGGGGCCGGGAATTTTTATGGGCACCACTCAAATATACATATATTCTTATACTTTTTTATTTATAAAATTCAAATAATTATTACGGAAAAAAAAATAATAATAATAATAATATGAACATAAAAAATACGTAGGTGTTTTTTTCAATGACATAAAATATACTTAGGTATATAATATGTTTTATTTTTATTTTTAAAACTATATTTACAATGATTTAATAAATAGTACAACTGTACAGCATATTTAGTAGACGGCATCTTGGAAAAAGCCAACACAGTATACATTATTTAGATTAATAATTTAATAACGTCTAAAATTGGTTATGGTACATTGACCTTGATAAAATGATTTGGGTTCCCAGCTTTCGGTGCAAACCTCAAGTTAACTTGGTTCTTTTGACCTCCGTTAACTGTCAAAAATGAGTTCCAGTCCACATAGAAATACAAACCATTTTTAGGTCGATCGGGTCCAGGTGTTATCATTTCATCAACTGTCGGTGGATTACTAGCTGTCTCGCCTCCACCAAACGATTCGGCCAATTGAGATAGACTCGGATTTGTATCAGCTACCGTGGAAGAATCTCTTGCTGCATTAGCGCCAGATGTTACTTCTACCGACGTTGCCTCCGAAGACGAATCAATGGGTACAGATGTTACCACGGTTTCAGAGGACGTTGCGACAGGCACTGATTCTTCGGTAGAGGTTGTGATATTTGTTATGGAATCATTGTTCGCTGGCTCTTGACGTTTGACGTCATTTTTGTTTTTTTCCAACAGCATTTGAAGTTCATCGGTGGACAAAGGATCAGGAGGATTCTGTGCCTTATTCAAAGATTGAGTCTCTGGAACAATAGGTGACTCTGGCAAATCAGAATCGACTTCTTTGGAATTATCGTCGAAGAACACTTCATACCCATTAAATGCACTGTTATCGGTAGGTTGATCAATAGCAGAAATGGCCTCTGTTATGTTTTCTAATTTCTTTTTGATAGCATCTTGTGACAATGAAACAGTATTGTTATCATCGGCCAATAGCCGTATATTTGCCACTATTTTTGCTATCCTGTTGATATCTATAGTTTTGACGTTAGAGTCGGACGGGTTGAACACATGGTCCCGGGTTGATGCACTTTCGAGCAGCGGTTGAAACTGGGATATGTTTACTCCACTATTACCGGTTTCAGCTAAAATTGATTTTAATAATTTTTCGTCCACGGTTTCTGTTACGGTAGCATCGTCATTTCGCCTTTTTGGTTCGTTAGAATTTGGATTAATCGATTTACCTGATTTCGGAGTATCTAATAGTCCAAAATTGTGAAGAAAATCTTTCATATCATCGTCAATTTTCAAATTTCTGGCTTCAGGAATTTTTTTGAACTTAGTATACGCATTTAAATCGACAGAAGGGCTGATATTTTTTTTTTGTGCATTTCTTTCTTGCATTGTTTGCAACATAATCTCAGTTTTTTTATCGTTAGTTAAATTTCCATCTTGCACTGTCACAAATATTGTTGGTGTAGACGATGGCTGTGACAGATCTGTTTGTTTATTTATACTCATTGGATATCCATAATTTAGCGGTGATTCACCATTAGGGATTTTTGGTACAGGAGTTTTACTTTTTGTTACATCAGTATACGTTTGAGTATTTGAGTACTCAAAATCAGGTTGTGGTGTGACGTATGTAATGTCTTTTTTCACATTTAATGCATTATTATTCGAACGGCTTACTCGAGAGTTCTTTGAAAAATCGTTCAAAAAATCCAAAACTTCACCACGAGTCATTTTAGGAAAACCAGACGATTCCAAATATTTCTGTACGCCTTCCACCGCAGAATCGAGTTGTTGTCCATCTAACGGAAAACCGTGTACTAGCGAAACAACGACTAGCAACAATGTGATAGCCTAAAATAAAAAAAAAATTATTAGATTGGCCAATTTATTAGCATAAACAGGAATCGTAAAAAGAAATGAAAAAGAAGGTCTAAAGTGGGTAAAATTAATTTATACAATTTTAACGTAAATAAATACAATTATAATAAATTGAAAGACATTGAACAATAGTTTTATGACATTAACAATGTTACCTAAATCATTTATTTGAAATATGTTTAATTCATATTGTAGAAGAAATGTATATGTTAATAATAGTATAATATTTATTAAGTACCTAAAGTTCTTATTTATTTTAATATAATATAATTTAAGAGTTATAGCTAGGTACTGATATTTAAAAAAACAAAATCATATAATAGTCTATGAAAAAAAATTAAAATAAGTTGTTATTATTGCATAGGAAATTTTAATATTTCAGTCAGTAGTTTAATGGGATGACTAATAAAAATTATTTATTTTTTTTTAATATTTAAGAATTATGCATTGTAATTTTATTAATTTGAAATGAAAAATTAGTTTTTTATCGTAGGCTTTAACCATTAATTTATCAAAATCATTTTCGTAAATACTGGAGAATAATATCTTTAATGAAATAACCTAATTAAGTTATTATAAATATTCCATAGTAAATTATTTTTCAAAAAAAAACAAAAATTTGGTTTTGTTAACATTAATTATAGGTATTCATTTGTACGTGTATTTGCAATTACCTAGTACCTACAAAATAAGTATCTGTCAATAATTAAAAAAATCCTAATGTAATTTGATATTCGGTATCCATTCATTAGTGTACAAATTTAATAAATTAGGTGCATTAAAGATCGTTCCTGTGTACGTAACTTATTAAAAATGTTCAAAAATATTAATTTTCTTATACATAGTATTTCTTTGAATGTAAACATTATAGCACTATCTACACTTTTAGAAAGAAGTTAAATAAAATTTAAAACGACGAGTTGAAAATAGTAACGCCCTCTCGTGGTAAAATGCTTGATATTTTTGTTTGCAAACATCATTCCTAGATGTCAAACAATATTATAATATTTTTATTAAAATAACAATATTTTTAACTCTACAGATTTATATGTATTTAGCACAGACAATATATATTAAAGTAAACATAATAAAATATAGAAAAGCTTAAATCTTGTGATGTAATAAAATTTATACTTTAAAACTTTAAAAAAAACAATACTTGTCTAATAATTATGTTTTAAATATGTCATTAATTTTGTATTTTGTTTGTTAACACTTAAAGTAAAAAAAAAAAATCCAATAAAGGAAGTGAAAAAACCGTCAAGTGGGTAATCGATCTGCTGTCAAGTATGATATATCAAGTGTACAACGTCATTGAGTAGGTCACTATAATGGAAGTGTAAATCTAGAATAATTTTTTATGAGCCTTTGAAGATGTTGACAAATAAGAAAAACGGTTCTGTCGAAAACTTGTTTTATGGTTAAATTCTTGTATTCATCAATAACTACGAAAACTAAAAGAAAAACATTTTAAATCTTTCAATGCTTACAGGTTACCATAATACGCTTGTAATAATATAAATGACTATACAGAATAATATCAAAAAACGTATACTTAAAATAATAGATAAAAGTTAATAGATTGTCATAGCTAAAAATCTTTGAACGTATTTGCAGTGATTCATCAATTAATTCAAATTTAATACACGAGTATATTATACTATTACAGTGACTTTCTCAATGACTATGTATACTTGACAGTTGATACGTACTGTACAGCAGTGATTATTTAACTTCTCCTGTTTATTTCAGATTTTAAATGGAGTAAATAAAATGGAAATTTCTATGCAAAATCAGTTTTTGACAATGTAAATTTTATTTCTTGTTGTAATTCACAAACGACTATTAGTAGATTCTTTTAAATTTCATTAGATTTTTGTATTGTTATTTTGATTCTTTATGGATTATATTTATGGGCACCAAAAATTTTCGATTTTTATCTTTTAAAAAAAAATTTATGAATATCGGTTACAAATTATTTGCAATATTTTTCCATACATTTCGATTAAAAAATATTGAAAATATATTACAAGATCCTACATAATATGATGCTCTTATATAATATGTATACATAAGCTATGGGCACAATTTGTTTATATTATGTTTTTAAAGTTGACATTTTTATAATTTTTTCAAAATCATAATAATTTACAACTTAAAAACTAAAATTATTTTGTAGTAAAAATCTATGAAATATTTTATTTTTATAACTAAGGTGAAAATTAAGAAATTTTATTACAACGTTCTTCGTAAGTAGTTCATACTGAAACTAAAATATAAACAAACAAATTATTAGTATACATATTTGGAGTTCAAATTTTGACAAAATTACGTATTTTAATAACGAATAAACGATAGGTATAATAAATTTATTTTATTTTTTTTTTTTTAATTATTTGTGGGGACTTAGGTAAATCTTTTTTTCATAGGTATTATGAATTTTATTATACGCGTTAAAATTTTCAAAATATGTATATTCATTTTTAAATATTATTTGTTTATACTATGAACCAATTCACACAGTTTTATGGTATTTACTGTAAGGTATTTTTAATTGAAAATTTATTAAAAATAATATCATATGGTTAAATCATATATTATTATAATACTTAAATAAGTTCTAATAATATAATAAATGCAATGTTTTTAGAAAAATTAAATTAATGAAAAATAATCGTAAAAAAAATACTTCAGTAGTTATATAAAAAAAAAAAAACATATATATTGTTAATAATAAAAGCTTTCAGACCGTCTCCACTTAAAATTGTTTTTATATTCAATAATTTATCATTGGTTTGAAATATAATACACCCATTACAGTGACTCATTTAACATTTAATGTAAGCAGAGCTGTACCCACTTGCAAATCTTTTGTTTTTATTCGATTTTTTTTTTAAAGTACTATTTCCCTGAGTACAAACTAGATCCTGATAACTACTTGAAACCACTCTCAAAGTTGGAGCATTTTTCTACTAAAAAATGTCAAAGATACAAAAAAAAAAAATAATAGAATAAATAATAAAAACAACAAACCATTATTAAACCAATACTTTCATTGCTCTACTCAAAGTCAAAAATGTTTTAATCCAAATAGTTTTACTAAATACAACTTTCACAATGTTATGTATATAATATGCATGTACCTTGATAAAACTATATATTTATATTTTCAAATCTTTCTTGAGAAATGAAACATAAAAAGAGAAATTTCAGAATAACCTTCTATGCCAACAAGTTAATTGACGAAAGTCGTCCAGAAAAAGAACTGAAATAATAAAAAAGTATATTTACATATTATTATAATGTTACATAAAAATATATAATGTCAAAGTAAAATATGGAAATCGGTCTAAATTTTAAAATTTAAAGTTTAAATAAATACATTTTATACAAATCATAAGTTGAAATATATATCAATTTTACAGGTTAGGTTAGTATATATTATTAGTTTTTAGTTTACGACTATGGATAGGTATTAAGTAAAAACTGATGAATGATCTTATTATTTAAAAGACAAAATATCAATATTGTTCGCGTTTATAAAAAAAAAAAAATGTATTTGTACATTAAAAAACAGAATAATTATTATTAATGCAGGATATACTATAGTTCATGGTGAACGGCGTCCTGGGGTGTTCTGATTTTTTAAAATAAATTGAACATCGAAATTCCATTATATTTTTTATTGTTTTTTTTTTTTTTTGGTTATAAAAATCTATGGGGTACCTATAATATTTATATTGTATATTTTCTTACATTATAATAATATAATGTAAATTTTTAAAATCCTATACTATTTTAATTAAATCGTTTTAGTGTATTTCTATAAACTTATTTAACTATAGTTAACAGAGCAATCCATAGTATACATAGCTATCGACTAGTTTTAAGACAATCAGGTTTTATTTTATTTTAAAACCTCTAACTCCCAATAATTATTATAATTGTATAAATGATTTAATTATAAAAAAAAATCTTAATTTTCAACTACCATCATATTTCTTAATTTTATACTCAAAAGAAAAGTACTTCTCAATATAATTAGGAATAATGATTAAAAGGGGAATGTAGATAACCATTCTTGTTCAAACTTAGCTTCAAAATTCAAAACATATTATTCGTAAGAACTTCGAAAAAGCCTTCACATATACCAATTTATACTAAAATTAAATTTGAATTTATTATTATCTATTTCAGTGATCTATACAGTTACACTCAACGACGAGCAACATTCTATATCTGTTGCCTACTATGTCCATATAGGTAACATTTCAGCAATTTGTCTAATTTTGTTCGATTTAATTAATTAGGGCACTAATTGGAGCTTGTCGACCTTCTTTTAAAAATTTGTTCAGTAGGTTTATAATATAATAATATTATATTAATGTTTATTTATGATTTGCCAATACTGTATAAGAATACATATGAAGTAAAATATGTATTTATGGTTTTTACTTGACTAGTATATTATCTCTTTACTAACGATTATGTCTATTGTTTTAAATAATAAATATAATATTATGAATTATACTAGGTATTAAGTAAAAAAAATAAATAATTTCCCAATTTTATTATTTCTTTCCATAGTCAAAATATTTACAAAGATCTACAGTCTATTGTTACTAGAAGAATTAATCAGAAAGTCGTTTCGTTTAATATTTTATTCAAAATTTTAAAGAGGCTTATTAAGTAACAGGCAAAGAACGTTAACATGTATAAATACAGGTAGTGTCAATAAACAAGTAATTAAGTGGAATAGACAAGTGCAAAGTTATTTAAACATGACATGACGTATAATAGTGCCATTTCATTGACGATAATAATAATTTAGACCAGACATATTATTATAGTGATACAAAATACAAAGAAACGCGTAATTTATATAATACTATAATATTATGTTGTTTGGAAAACTATGATTTTTAACAAACAATTTTTCATCAAACCCAATCGTCAATATTGCAGTTATTGCATTTATTGTATGTTATTAAAGGTATCATACGACAATGCAGATAGTATTTACTCATGTTAGAAAGTGAAATGAGTGAAAGTGATGTGTGGGTAATTTTTATGTGTTATTCAATTTCCAAGGATAATGTTATGCTACTTCTGACTGTCCACCATTAAAGGTAGAACGATGCAAACATTACGTCTTTTTTCATTGAATTTATTAATTGCAGTATCAGTTAATATATATTTATATATCGTATGTATTCATTATAAATACATCAAATCACTGTTCTAATTAGAATATAATATATACAGTATACACCTATCTAAAAAAATGTATGTGGCAAGAAACTTTGGAATATTATAATTACATGTGACGATTAATGTAGGTATTGAACATAGTAATATGAGAAACGTGAAGTTCGATGCACTTGTATAAGACTTAAGGTCATGTATACGGTGAAAGTGTATAATGTCGATAATGAAAATATAGATTTAAAAAAGCGGCGTTACTCGTTATGTGAACATAGTGTAATAGTCGTATATTAAACACACAACCGCATTATGATGCATAGGTATTATATTATAATACAGTGTCGGTATCGTAAATGAATCACAGCTAGAGTTTTACGAACGCAACATTGTGAGTGTTTCGAAAATTTGTAAAAATAATAAAAATAAACCATAGTCTTGCGTAATTGTACTTTATGCAGTTGACACGATATCCTTGAAGTAATCAAAATATTAAAAAGAAAAAAATGTAACTTGTTAACACGAGGGTATCTTGTGCATTCGCAATAGCTGTGGTATTTAATAATAATAAGAGAAAAATTAATTATGCCAGACGACGGATTCCAGTAAAATATATAATAATAATAATAATAATAATAATAATAATAATAATAATAATAATAATAACATATTCTAATGACTACGGCGGGAAGGAGCCGTCAGTCAACCACGATGGTAATAACACAACGGCTTTTTACTCGACTTACAGAATACGGAATTGTGATATTATGTAATAATAGTAATGATGACGATGATGGTAGTATTGTAATAATCATAATAGCTATACATGGTACGATATGCGCGAAGGAACGCGGAGAAAGTAGTAAGTATTGAGCAATGATTAAGATGCGTACATACCAATTGTTTGTTCTTATTATATTCCCATTATGAAAAAATATAACGTTCTGTTATTTTAGTTTTAATTGTGATAATAAATATTCATAGTAAATCTTGAAACTGCGTTCATCGTAATTATATTGATCCTTGGCGTAACACTACGAGTAACAACTAGTACAAAAATATCGAAACAATGTTACGTTATTATTTATAATGTTATCACGATTTTGTGTCAAAATCTTTCATGAACACCGTATTTGATAAGATACATGGCCAATTTAATATTACAAACGCTTAGAATCAAACTCACACTTGATCAGATCTGTCTGTTTACGTTCGATAATTTACAACATATAAGCTACATATTATTGCAAAGGTCATAATATTATAGTAATACTAAATATAACGCATATTATGTTGTTATTATAAAAATAGTCATTAATCAAAGCATTATTCATTTATTTTGTGAATTCAAACTTTGTTTACGTTATATGATGTTATATCGATTGTATGTACAATAAAAGTAAACTGTTTACAAATGATGAAGTCATGCCATTAGGTAATAGATAATTATGATGACGAATAAATTTTAAAATATTAATAATATTTGTCAAATGTATATTTCAATGCTATCATCGTGTATTAATTTTTAGATTAATCAATTTAACAATGTATAAATTTACACATTGTACCGTTATTAATATATTATGTTTCAGTTTAAATAGTATCTGTAAATAATTCGGCATTGATGTTGTTATTAATAACATAAAACACATTTTATAATGTTTTTGTATGTTTTTATAATATATAACATTAAAATATGCGTATATCTAGTTATAGTTATAAATATATATTTTAAAACAAATAAATTATATCACTCATGTAAAAATTTGAAAAATCTTAAACCTAATTTTTTTTTAATCTTCAATAACATGAATCATTGAGCATGGTCAAAGAATCTAAAATCATAACTATTAGGTAATGTCTTAGAAACATTTATAAAATATCTAATTAAATTCTTATATTAAATTAGAAATGACTGTTAAATATTCTTATATTATTTCAAATAAATAATATAGGCAATTCGTACACTGCATTTTTAACATCGCTCAAACTATAGCTTTTACCATATTTATTTAAATGTCTTTTAGTAAAATGATGTTTAAAAAAAAAAAAAAAAATTAAATTTTATTTAAGTATCAAATACAATCTTACATTCATCATATATACTACAGAAACTTGGAGTTTAAATTATAAAAGTCAGTTTTCCAATTTCATAAATGCCATAGTGAAGTTCCTTATTTCGCATCCCATCCCTTGAGAAACATTTATCATCGTTTTTCCTTTTTTTGAAATGACGTTACTGTAAACGTTTATGATTCCAAGAGTTCTTGTTTTTATTTATTTGAAACAACATTAAATAATAATATGTTTATATATTATAATGTATTAATAATTATGAATACATATTAATGTATAAACATATAATGTGCATTATGTACAATTTATTAAATAATTAAATTTTTATATTCATATTTAAATTTATTTGCATTTTATATTTTAAACCAAATTAAAATAATATTTTTTTTAATGTATACTATCAATAACTTGAATTTAATAAATAATATTATTATTTATTTCAAATCAACTACATAATATTAATTTCTTAAAAGATTGATATCACACATGGTGTGTCACTTTTTATTTTTAAATATTACAACTTATAGTAAAAAAAAAAAATACATAATAAAATTAAGTTGATCTAATAATTGTATAGCCATAGTTATATTATACCTAAATATATATATGGCATAGTACCGATTAATATTAAATTAAGTAATTACATATTAATGTTAAACTCAATACGCTTTTATTGATATTTGTATTATAGTTAAGGAAACTGGAAAATCATTCATATAACCTGCATTAATTAAATTTATAAAGTTTAAATATTATTATATATGTAGTACAATCATTAAAAAATATAAATATAAATTTATTGAACTGTCCAATTGGATCATCTATATTTATATTTAAATTAGATAAGTAAATATAAAATTATATAATAAATCAATAAATACTTACAAGATAAAAAAAGGAAAAAAATGTAGATAATTAGTTTTCTATATAGAAAGTGCTGGGCATAAGTTGTAATTGAGTAAGTTACTGTAATGAATGCGTTAATTTTGAATTCAGTGATAAATTATTGCATACCAAAAATGATTCTGTGTCTGATAATAGTCTGTCAATCTATAATATTAAACTCTAAATATATTTTAAAATGTATTTGTATTGCTATTTTATAGTAATTTATTTTATTATTAGTAATATGGTAAGTTTAATAATCTTGGTCAAAGACATTGTATTTATATTATCATTAAAATAAAATATATTGATATTTAATTTACCTATCATATTATTAAATTTTTAGACACGTTAATAAATAGCTCAAAAAGATTTAAAATATTTTTTAAATTATATAATGAATAGAAAAGACTATCAACAAATGTCCATGAAAATTATTAATCAAGTAGCTATAATAATTAATTTTTAATAAAATAAGAAAGTTGGTTTTGTCAAAAACTGGTTTTGTTTAAAATTTCTAGTTTATTTTTTATTTTTCTGAGTTATTAACAAACATAGTGAAAAATTTTCTCTTCAGACTCCCAAAATAATATAATTAGATTTACTTTTATACCAAAAAATGATATCAAAGTTCAATATTTTAGTATTTTAATTTCTCCAAAAGGTGTTAACAGGTATTAAAAAATGATTTCAAAACCATTCATTCATCGTTCCACTCGGAATATAAAATATATGTAATAACTTATTACTAATAAATAATTCATAAGTAATAAATAATAATACATGGAATACAATAAATTTAAAATAATTAAATATTATACATATTATTTAGTTTTTAATTCAATTTGATAATTTTATTGTTATATTTGTACGTTATACTTAACTAAAAATAAAATTAAAAAAAATTTGAATTAAATTAAATATTTTTTTTTTAGATTTTAATAGTTTTATCTGTATAAAATGTCAAATAAAAATGTAAAAATAGTAAATACATTAAGTAGGTATTTAAGTAATGTACTCACAGGATTATTTACTGCAGTGATAGTGTATAGAATTGTACATGGATGAATACAGAGTAAAGAGTTAATGTATAAGTTGATTTTGGTGACCCTTACAATTTACATTAAGTAATAGAATATGTGCCTAACTAATTAATTATAACCAAATTCTACATAAAACAAAATAAATGTATAAAGCAGCACCACTGAGTTTACAAATGTAATATTTAGTGTTAAAACATATAGGTAAAACCGGCTTGGTTTCTATTCTCTACAACAACCTCAGATTATTATATAGAATATTATTCTCTTAAAGCTACATTAAAACTACGATTGGTATGCAAGAGTATATTAACTAAGTGAAAGTGTTCAATATAATTTTTGCTGTTGAAAAAAATTATAGACTCTATTTTAGACATCTAATTTCAAAGTATAATTTGTTTAAAAAAATTTACTTACCGTATTCAGTCTACACGGGTGCGAAGAACTCGGCGTTCGCGTAAGAATCATTTTAGTCCAAAAATCACACGTATAGTATGCACTTATTGTATAAAAATAAAATAAAACACACAACTGTTATATTTAAAACTAATCAAGTATTAATAGTTAATGATACGATTTTTTTTTATCATTTATCTTGAATACCCGTGACTAAAATGTATCGGTCACTAAAATAAGACTGGCTAGTTACAGCATAAAATGTATACATACTCAGCCGTCCACCCAATCCATTAATATGTAATACGACTCTAGTATAATATTATTATACGACGAGTTATCCCACTTCTTCACGTAGTTGTACTATTACCACTACTGTGCTGCCTCTCACCATCAGTTCCATTGAAAACTAACAGTTTCATTAACGTAAACATAAATTTAAAAACGTTAACCGAACGTCATTACTTTTCCTTTTATGCATTTTGAAGTATTTATTTCTACTGTATTATATTATAACATAATGACCAAATATTTTTAAGAAAACATACGTTGTAGACGTGTGTCCATAAAATATACATGTTCGTATTATTAGATATTATGTTTATGTATTTAGTAAGAGGTATTACTTGAATTTATTAACAAGTGTCATAAAAAGTTAAAAATCAAATATAATTTGCGTTAATTTTTTGAGAGGCTTTATATTTTATTTAGAGTGAACTATCTGATATTTATGGATTGACTAAATAGTTAAAAATTTACAACTCGTAAAGAGAAATCAAATGCGGTGATATTTAGGCAGCAACTTAGCTTTAAAAATGTTTTGATTTTTAACTTAGAGAGTTGATTTTGGTAGAAAACCTAATGTAATTAGCACTTTTGATCAAAAGTAAAAACTTTTCAGTTTTTTTTTTAAATAATAAGAAAAACATTTTGACAATTTTTTTTCGTAACTCATAAACGAATATCTGTAGATTAGGTTAGGTTATGTATATTTAAAAATGTTCTCGTAACGTTAATACAGGCATTATTTTATTCATGTAGTGCTTTATCATTGAATTAAAATTTAACACATCCATCACAGTGATTTCCTCAATTGCGAGGTGCACTTGATACCTATACTATTATAGCAGATCTGCTGCAATTATATACTTTTCCACTTTTTGTTCTTAAATAATAACTGTTGGTTATTCAACCATGCATGAAATTATACGCAAACATTATTATTAATTTATTACAAACTATAGATAGTTATTTATTTGAGGTAAATACCTACTATTGGTTATGTGTACTTATATCAATTATATCAAAAACCACAGTTTAAAAAAATATGATTATGGAATTCAAAAAGGTTACATATCATTTATATTGCGCTGAACGATATTGAGATACGTGGTGGCGTATATATCGATTACGTTTACTATCTATACGCAATACAATAAATTAAAAAATGATCAAAATGGAATATTCATTTACAAATACCAGAAAAGAAAGTAATATTATCTAAAGATTAAACGAATTTATATTTTTCGAGATTATCAATATGTAGCATAGATATCATAGATATATAATAACAGTATTGTATTTGTCTGTAGAATTTTAATTCTAATTAGTATTTTTTTGTTTATAAAATTTTCTATAAAATAAAATATTGAAAAAAATTAGTATACATTTTTTGTAATTTATAATAAAAAATAATAATTATGGATACTTTTGAAATATTTTGTATAGAAAAAATTTTAAAATATACTAATTTTATTTGTATTGTTTATACTAATTGAATTTTAGCTGATAAATATAATTAAAAAAAAAAATGGTATCTATGTCTAATATTTTATAATATAATAATGTATTAATACGAGTAAGTGAGTAATGAAGATTTAAATTTTTTTTAAGTCTATATTAAAACTGATTTGTGTTTTTATAATGATAATTTTCATGGTATAATTTATTATTCATTTATTGATGAATTTAATTTGTAATAAATTTATTGGCACAAAAAAAATACATGATTTAGGTATACTTGAAATTAATTTTCTAATAAAAACATATACAGCACGTTTATCCTTTTTTTTATTCAATACTACAGTTGTTCAAAATTTAATTATTATAATTTTTAAATATACCTAAAAGATCAATTTATCAACATTTATAATTTAAAAAAATGGTCTAGGTATAATAATTATTTAATATTTATATAATACTTTTTTTATTTTTGTAAAACCATCGCTTACCCACAGTATAACCATTTTAGTAATTGAGAAACTTTTCATTTGAATTTTGAATTACGCACATAAAAATTTTCAATTAACTAGATAATTTACAATATAAAAGAAGGTTCTCGTTTAAAAAATAGAAGTTTGTATCAACATAGGACACTTCTTATATAGTACGAAAAATTGCAATAATTTGAAAATATGATAGTTGAGTATATTTAAAAATGTAGTTAAATACGTTTAATTAGTCACGCTATATTTTATAATAGTTTTTAAAAATAGATATTGAAAAATTCATTTTAATTAAATTATGTGATTTAAAAAATTAAATTGGCTTATGTATATTTTAATAAAACTGTCACGTATCTTGTGACGATATGAAACGCATAGGTAAAAATGCACAAACATAATAATATGATGTACATAATACATAAGTTTTATGAGAAAAACAACACTTGCTACGGGTAAATATAGCTTTAAACATTTTTTTAGGCGTTTATACATTTATTAAAAATATAAAAATAAAAATAATTCAATAATAATTTGATATGTGTTGATACAATAAATACCTAAACATATTAAAATTAAAATGGGTAGCTTAAAAATAATATAATACAACTTGTCTTAAAATTTAGATAATAATGTAACTTATAACATGGTATTACAATAATAGGTCATCATCAATATTAGACAAAATAATGATATGATAATAACACAATTTTTGCGTATCATCATCAAACATTGCGTCGTCACATTCATAATTTATTCAAAATAAACAATTTAAAAACAAAGTAACATTACTATGATAAGCATAATCCAATAAAATGGATAATAACCAATCAAAACTGTATATCGCATTCATATAGGTTTAAAATAATACTTGAAAAATAAAAATAAAACGATCACTATTCCGACAATTTACGTTTCAAGAGAGCTGACTTGGATTGCTTAAATAATGTATAATTATATATCATTTATTTGTTATTTATGAATGTGACGTAGCAGAATGTTTATTATTTTATTGTCATTACAGTTATGCACTTATTGAGAACAATAACAATAATAATAGATATTTAATTATTACAATTTTTCAATAAATAGCATTAATATAATAATGGTACATAAATATTGGTCAATGCATAGTTATACATGCCTACTATGCACTAACTTGAGCTGTACAAATCACCACATGGTTTGGTAACACTGAGATTTTCTTTTTGTCGTTCGCCATACTAATTTTATTATTATTTCGCTGTATTGTGTAGTGCACGTATAAGCGAATTACTTTAATACAATTTAGCATATAACTTATACCGTACTACAATGATACACGGTATACATGGAATATCTGAACACGATCGCATTATGGTTAAATTTGAGTGTGTCAGATCATCTATGGGTTATGCCTAGCAGAACAATAAATTAACCAGATTAATTAACCTAGGACAAACCTAACCTAACCTATAGATAGTAGGTATACACAGGTACATCGTGGCATGTATAACGCTGTTGCCGTGGCGTCACGTAATGCCACCCGACATGCATGTCATAACCGCGGTCGTGGTATATTTGCATCACTTGCACGAGCACGAGACCACCCTCATGTCGGGGTAGCTTTTGAGCAACACGTGGTTAGACCGGTCCATGTAGAGCAACGTGAGCGGCGCAAGCGTGTCGGGCACGCACGACGGCTCCGGCAGATCCCACAATCGGCCGAACGATCTGGCCAGGCTCTGCACGGTCGCGTGGTTGGTGGGCTTGGATCCCTTGCCCAGCGGGAAAAGGCAACCGCCCGCACAGTAGTTGGTCTCGAACCCCTTCGGGTAGATCACCCAGTCTTCCCATCCGATGTCCGCGAAGTTGAGCACCAGCTTCTCCATCCGGCACTGGTCCATACCGGTAAACGTGATCGTGTCACCTGTGTCCACGGCCTGCACAACACACATAATATTGTTGTAAAACAGGACCAATATTCATGTAAATATACATGAGTTATACATATGTGTTATATTTATATTCTATTGCCAGAGATAGATTAAAATAACGTTTTGTTTTTCGTTATTATTATTTTTTTTAAGTTTATGATATATTCGAATGCACACACGTCAATATTATTTTCAAAAGCGTACCAAGAAAATAAATAAGAAGCCAAAAAATGTTGAATATCTAACTTAACGCGTGTACTGATGTTTGTCTATACGTTACATGTTACAGGCGCGGATCGGGACACTTCTCATATTTAAGTTTTATAGCCATAACATATTATCATTGATTATAATTTATTCTATAATCAATGGTATTATTAATTATGGCCATTAGCTAATAAATCAAACAAAATTATTTCAACAGATATAAAATAAATTTTAACTGTATTATCATTAATAAGTAATAATTTATTGATTATCTTAATCATACCTATTTTCTTATTATTTTTTTTTTTTTTTATATGAGTAAAATATGTGTACAGTTTTGTAGACTATCGAATATTCGAGTATCTACACAATATAGTCTTAACTCCGCAAAAATATTAAATCTGAAAATAAATTATTCTGTGATTGTACTCGCGTGTGCATTCTGTATCAATCAACGTTCATTACAAAATATGTACAACTAAGTAAATTAATTCAGTTGAATTCGTTGTGTGTATTATTAATTTTAATTTAATTGTGAATTGATTTATAAAAATGTATATAAATTTCAAGATATTATTTTATTTTAATATATTGTATATTATTATATAGTATATCGTATTGATATTTAAATTTTCAAATTAGTTATTTTTAAAGTTGTATTGTTACCCAATTGGTTTATTTACTCTTTTCTTTTTTTTGTTATAATTTTTCCATACATTTTCAAAAGTCAAGCTAAAACATTAGTTCTAAACTCACCAAAAACAGTTGTCAATAAAACAATTTCTTAAACTATCAATTAAATAACATAAATTAAAGTAATAAAACTAATTTTATATTCTTGGTTAACATATAAATTTGTCTTATTAGGCCAGAGAATTTTCAGTCCACATCTATCTATGTATCATTAATATAAAATAAATAACTATAGCAGAATCTGCATCAAAAATAACCAATTCCTTTAAATTTATTTATATTGTGGATTTTCTATAATATTTCATGGGTGGCTAAAAATATTTTAAAAACAAATACAAGTTTAACACATTTACAACATACCTACGCAAATTAGCACAAAAACCAATTATTATTCTCAATTATTTTTGACACTAAATCTCAATTAAAGTTTCAATATAACTTCAGAATTTACTGAACCAGAACATTTTTATGTTGTTTTATTAATTAAATCTTATTAGATAGTTCAGTAAAAAAATGTGATACGTTTCTATGTTAAGTTAAAAATAACTCAATTAAGACTAATATTAGATTAAAATAAGACTGTTTTGGTACATAAAAAAATCTTCAAGTAGTATGAATTATAGTTTTAGTCAAATATCATGACTTCAACTTGTTTTTATTCAGTTAAAGTGACTAAGTTTAAAATTTAACGACAAATATGTGTAGTAGGTATACATTAAAATAATTAAATATTTTATTTTATTAAAATAGCAATTATGTGTACCTATACACATCATAAAATACATTGAAAATAATTTTATTCAAACTATTTTAAGGCGTTACAATTCCAACTTGATATTCTTTGAACGATAAAAAAATCTCTCATATAGTTATCTAAATTCAAAAATAATATTTACGAGTAGATGCAACAAAAATTGTTAAAATATTCATCAACTTTTGGTACTTTAAATTATTTTTTTATTAGATTTTTAATCGTTTTTTAATAGATTATATCTTATGCTTGAGCGACTGCAATGTGTTTTGTTTATGCATATTATATTTTCTTTAATTATTTACTAAAACTGATTAAATATTAAAGAATTCAATTTGTTCATATCAGCTCAAATAAAATTTATAAATAAATTGATTAATTACAATTTTATATTATTAAAAAGTATTATGAATTACTGAATAAGCAATATATTTATTTTTAATTCTATACGAAAGCTATTAGTATTACAACTATTATGAATTTTAGAAAAATATTTTACACTAAAAATCATTTAAAATATTCATAACGAAACGATTGGATTAAAATCAAAATATACGAGTATATTATACTTTAAACTATAAAAAATTATAAAAAATGTAAAAAATATAAAACACTATAACATTATTAAGTATTATAACATAAAAAAATGTATTAACTATTTTTTTATTTTTCATATAACATAAATGCATTATTCATAATATGGCACAGTTTGAAACTTTATGCTATAATGAAATTAAATGTTATATTAAATAGCTTTATTTAATGCTTTAGCTAATTTGAATAGTATTAGAAAAATAATATATACTACCTACTTTTATAGCAAAAATATACTTATATTTACAAAATATTAGGTAATATATTTATTTATCGTTGTTAATTATAATAATTTAAATAAAAAATTAGAAAAATAATTTATTTATAATTTTATGTAAAGGAAAATATTTCATAAAATTACCTGTAGTTTATTGGATCGTAATATTTTTTGCTTCTTCTTCTTTCGTTTTGGTTCATCCACGAAATTATTTCGTTTAATGTCAATTTCATTATCAGCAACTGACCTCTTACGTCTTTTAACTGTAGTTTCAAACAGTAAATTTGCTAATTCGTTGCCTTTTGCATATTTACCAACTGCGGTTATCGAATATAACACGAGTCCAATTGACAATTTTGCCGCACCTTCCATTTGAACGATTAACTGGTCGAAGTCATTTAACGTTTGTGAACCCAAAGTGTTAACCAAATTTAAAGTGCCATGTATAGTTCCTGACCCTAAATAAGTTTTAGATACGGTTTGTTTAGGCAAAGCGAAAAATGATACATTTATGGCTTTGCTAAATTGATGATTTGTGTTTGGTTCAAGCTGAAGGACTGCTTTTTGGACTATTTCAGAGGGTTCAAGTGTACTCAGGTCATAAACAGACTGGCTATACGAGCCCAGTGATTCTAAAAAAATAAATAAAATACAAGCATATTACCATAATGAAATAAAACTACCTACTTAAGAAGATTTAAAAAAATACATTTTTAAATAAAAACCATTAAGATCTTAACAATGTGACAAATGGAGACTATTTCCATTAGTGTAATTATAGTAGGTATTATAATATATTTATATTATTAAATTCTTTATAAATTGATATAGTTTCAATATAAAAACGAATAATATTATTAAATTGTAATTATTGGTAATAACATTTTAAATTGTATATGGTATTTAAATATTTAGTCTATTAAAAAATATTTTGTGTTTCAATTTAATAAATTATCCATAAATTAGTAATAATAAAAATATATTTCTACAAGTAATTTTACAGTTTATATTTATTCTTTATTTAAGAATCTTTATATAGAAAAATAGTAATTTTTTTGTAGTGATAAAGAATGTCCCCGGAGGCTAGAAAAAACATATTATGACGTATATTGTGTAAATTATTACCAATCAATTTTTAATTTAAATATCTATCTTCTATACGAATAGTTTTCAAACTTCAACCTTTTTAAATAACACATTGCCACTTATTACTTTTTTAATTTCTTGAGCTATATTTTTATACAAATACTTTGTATTCAATTATTAAAATATCTTAAAAAAACACGATATGCTTAAAATGTGTTCATGGACCTAAAATAAAGATAAAGCGATTTGAAACTCGCCATCTATACTGTTGTTTATTATTCATAGATTTATCAATTTACTTTTAAAATATGAAATAAAATAATTAAAAATAGTTAATAGATAATTTTGTGTTAAAATGTAATGTATAATACTTAAATTTAATATGTTGAAAATAGTAAATGCAGTTGACTGAATAGACAAAAAAAAAAGTATTAGTAGTAAAAATATGTGAAAATCATAAAAAAATTCCTTTAAACACATAGCCATGGTGTAAATATTGTTGAACAAAGCATTTTGATAGAATTGTTTAACATTTACTATAAAGATTAAAATTATTATCATATATTTATTTGATTCAAGTATTTTCTCAGTATGGGTCTATTAAATAACTTTTTTTGATTGATTTTGATCGAACATAGTATTTTTTGACAACCCATAATCATATTTCACAACCATAATAAACTACGGTGTTTAATATCGTTATTATTGCGAACATGCGAATCTGTCTTTACCTCCTTCTGCGCATCATTCCACCAACCACGGTAGACATACCTATTTATAATACACGCATGTACTCCATACCCACGTACTTAATAACGTTGATAATCCGTTTATCTTTTTCTTGTATCGTGGAAGTCTCTGATAACGACCCTTTAAATCCGATTTGTCGGAGCCAGACTGACAAGGCAAAATCCCAACCAAAATCCAGTTTAAAAAAAATATATCTAATGTAGTCCCGAATTCCTTATATATTCCCATGTACCTATATAATAATTGTACAGGTATGTGTTCGGGGGATGGTATAGATTGGGAGAGAAGTTACAAAGGATTAAAAACGAGTGTCGCCCCAGAGAGACACGTCTGCTTAAGTACTGGACGGACGGCGGTCTCGACGGCGACAGCGACGGCGGCGGTGGCGGCGACGAACCAATTGACAAGCCATTAGATTAGACACTCGTATTGACCCTAAGGACGCGACGACGACAACGAGCACCTGCATTTATGTGTATTTTACCTTGGACAAAAGTCTTTTGTCCCTGGCGCCACGACCATTTCCTACGGCCCACCGCTGGGTCACATTTTGTCTTCTTCGTTTACACTCACACACACATATTATATATATTTTTTCACTTTGTTCGCTCCTTCTAAATATATTTATAGTATATTGCACACGATATTAAACGAAAATTGTCTCCCAAACGGTCCAAATATTCAATGAGACTAAAATCGTAAAAACAATTACTATCGGTTTTACGTACTGGTTTGCAGACAACAAGATGATAAATACTTATGGAGTGTAGTTATATCATTATTTTTTTGGTGATCACGTGTTTCCATTACGACGATGTTCTTAAATGTTATCCAGACGGCGTCACTACGCAAATTAAACGGAAGTAGAGTAGGCAAGGCGCCAAATTTTAAACTCTGAAAACGACCCTTTTTCCCCCGTAAATGCTTGGTATGTCTATACACCCCCGAATACCAGAATTTATGTCTTTTTCTATTTCTTATATGACGTGTCGTCGACACACCCGTATGTTCTGTTATAAACAAAATTCAAAATTACTATAGAAAGTAAAACACAGCAATAATAATATAAATATATATTCACTATATAAACTGGAGTAAATCTAACATTAAAATATACTAATATACTGCAATAAATAAATAAATTTTAATAAATACTTCACTCAATATAAGCACAAAACCATACCTAACCTTACACAGTTAAATTTCACATATAAGTTCCTTTACTAAAATCTATTATTAAAAATTCTAATTTAAACATATGTTTAAACCATTTATTATAAATTATGAATCATAATTTTAACACTGATATATGTAAACACACAATATATATATATGAATGTATTTGACATTTACGTTAAATTAAATATAAATGTATTTAAAATTTGTTAAATTAAGAAATATAAATGAGAATATGTGTGAGGATATACTTATCATTAAATTTAAAGTATTTAAATTTTAAATTTCATTAATTTAATTTTGAATTATAACGTATGAGAAATTATTTATGATCACACGTACTATTTTGGTGTGTATTCATTAATAAATTAGATGTTTAACCTACAATAAATCTATATAATAATTAAATTGAAGTACATTAGAAATTCGATAACTAATCATTCAAAACCGAAATTATGATTCAAGTAAGAGTTTCAAAATTATTAATCTTTCAATGGGTAGGTACTTTGGTTTTGTAATTAAGTTATAAGAAGTTCTAAAAACAATCAATCCAACGGAAAGTTTTCAGTTGTTATTCGAGTCAACTCTTTACACCAAACTTTGACAATAATTGGATTTCTGCGACCAACTAACCAGGGCTTAATGAACTTTTATTTTCAAATACTAACCTGACTTGACAATTACATCCGATGAATTCGAAAAGTAATTTATAGAAATGAGTCATCATTCAAGTCAATCATTCAAAACAATACTTATACGGTATATAATGCAAACTTAAGAGCTTAAAAATATTTTAAATAAATATCAGATTTAACATTAATTATGAAAGTGCTTTTTTTGATAAATGTGAACAATTATTGGGGTAATATATTACATTAATACAACTCGGGACCTTGCCTCGTATTTATGTTATTTATTTTGAATGATGTCTAAATTTGGTAGGTATAATGTACTTCATTTAAGTGATATAAATCACATATAAATAAAGTAAATCAATATAATAAAATGTATATCAATTCCATGAACATAAATTACAAAAGATCAACAATATACTACTTTAAAGTATTACTCTAATACGCAATACAATACTTTTGTTACAGTATTTTAAAGAAATATTTTCAGGTCACCTGGTTTGACGCCACTGGGTGTTTTTTTTTTTTTTTTTTTTGGCGCCTGTACAAGTAAGGATAACGTAATGAAATGTATACTATATGCTCTTTATACGAAGTTTATAATATATATATATAAATTTTATATGATAATAGGTGACAATTTAGTTAGGTACATAATATATCTCTTAAGATTGTAAATTATCTATTTAAGTATTAAAATGTATAGTAAATGTATTAAATGATAATTGTTTATTGCCTTCATATAACATAATATATTTTTTATAACAAACATAAATGTGACTATTTTTTATTCATAGATAATATCAATAGTTTATACCAATTTTAACCTAAAATGATTATCATAAATATACTGCAATATACTTATGAGTTACCATCTATAATTTTGTTTAAAATAAGTAAAATATTTTTTTACCACCATAAAATATTAATATTAATTCAGTTATAGTTGATAAATTTATTCATTATTATCAAAATTTAAAAATTCTACGTATTTAGGTACTATAATTTGCACAATGTATTAAAATAATTTTAAATATACTTTTAATTTAAAATTATATTTAATGCTTTATTATAATATATACCTAAACATTAATAATAACTTTAAAAAGATAAAACTGACTTATATTAATATTATAGACCATAATTAGTTATATTATAAATAAAATAAATTTTTCATGCAGATCCATAACCTAAAAAATTGTAAATATATGTCACAAGTGTATTTATATAACATTATATTCATTTAAACATTGATTATATTTACTTAATATACTTGGAAACTTTATTTTTTTTTTAATATCTTTAAATTTTAAACTACGTTATAATATTAATATGGTGAATCAAATATTTGCTTGATAAACAAATTTCCTTTTTTCTCCAATTTATTATATGAATTATTATTTGTCAGATATTTTTATACATACATCAAAATATCTTTTGTTATCCCATAAATATTAATTTAATATCTTGCAATTTTATTCTGATATTATCTGCATCAAAACGTACCATGGATATAAAAATAATAATAAAATAAATATTTTCTTATTATAGTTGTCTCTTAAATGTATTATTGATTTTATTCAATACCTTATACAAGTTATATATATATATATATATATATTAAGTACATTTATGTAATATATATACATCATATATATTACTATATGCCATTATTTTTAATTACTATCTACTATTTTCACTATAATTTTGAAATATCTTCATTAATAAATTTTAGCGCTCTATTAAATTATTTATTTATGTATTTTATCAATTAAACTTTTTGTTTTACTCTATAATAGATAGCCTAATAAAAACTATGGTAAATAATATAACTGCTTATAAGCGTTTGAAAAAAAAACCGGGGATATAAAGTATAATACAATAAAATTGAATTATATTTTCTTTAATACTATTCAATATATTTAATGCAGTGGCAAACCAAGATTTAATTTTGAGGAGAGGGCTGATAATTTGTTTTATAGCCATATAGAGAGGCTTAACTAGGATCCCTTATAAGTTTGCTAACTTATGTCGTTGGTATATAACGACTTAGACTTTTGCAGTAACTTTCACATAAATTAAAATTCTAATACATGATTATAGATCTTACGTAATACATTCACAGTATACTTAAATCATTTTTAAAAGCATTTTCTGAAATTTCTAGAAAAGTTTCCGAACTATAAGTCCCTGTCTCCTAATTATTTAAATGATATTCTAATAATTATCATTATAAAATATCAAAAAATATACGTTAGCCTATAACTTAACCATTTTTACAGTAGGAAAATGAAAATTGTTTATTACAATATCATTGTTTTTATTACATTTTTTGATAATAAATTTAAACTTAAAATAATGTATATTAGAAATAAAAGAAAAAAATATATTACGAAATTGAATAAATAAGTTAGTATAAGTAGGTTAGATTATTAAATTAATTTGAAACATAGTTAAATATTTGTTTATTATTCGTTAGACAATTTGTATTTTTTTTTTTATCGGCTTATGTATTTTTGGATAGTTATGCAAAATCAAAGTTGTATATAGTTAAACATTTTAATATGAAAACTACAACTTAAATTATATTTAACTATGAAATCGTTGTTTAAGAATTCAATTAAATCTATTATAGTTGATATCACATTGTTAAATGGTTTTTTATTTTAGAACTTGGAAGTCACCTTAGTGAAGTAATTAGTACTTGTATATTATAACATAATCTAATATCTATACTAATAGATATTTGATACACATTATTGATTTAAATAACTAGGTAATACAAATATAAGATTACTCATAACCACTACTTATTCTTTTATAACTTATGTTGTTTGATACAAAATCAGCTAATCTAAATAATCCATAAAAAACAGTACTTCATTTTTTCAATTAACTGCAAATTAAATCATTGTAAAATGTCTTATCAATTATTTCACTAACAATCATTGTTACTTGTAACTTAAAATTCTTAAGATATTTAATTTAAGTAGAATTCTTATTAAAAATAAATGAAAAACTGTAAATTAGCCCTCCTATCAATATTTGAATATAAATTGAATATTTTCATGAAAAATTTACGTGGTAAATATTATATGATTAGCACGCAACATTACATACGATAACGCAATTATTAATTAATTGAACTATATATATTTTATTATTATTTACCCATAGGTACTCTTATTTAAAAACTTAGTTTAAAACTATTATAAAACACAGAAAACAAAAATATAAAATCATATTATGCAGAATTTGTTATATACAACGTAATCGAATGCAGTATTTCCGTTTTGAATTGATGCAATATTTACCAAAATAGTGTTGCTATGTATAGTTTATACCTTTACTCTTTATAATAATAAGATATTCAATGTAATGTTTTACCCGTCGTCGGAGAGATGCTCCTTATCACGTCGTATTGCCTGTTTCCGGTATCTTCGTATAACTCGTACATATAGCTGGGTATCTGAACATCGGTGTGGTTTTCGATCGTTTGTATGCGGAACATTTTCATCAGCGTATCGCCCACGCCTTCCGCCGCACAGCAATAGTACTGTACGGCAAGCAGCGTTACAACAATCATCGCGTACATACGACACATGGCCGGGATAGACACTATCGGTTGATGGGGAGAAATACACGAGAATAAGTAGACGGCAATGTGTTCTTTCGACGACCCGTGTGTGACACTTCCAAGGGATCAGACGCGACTGGAGCCACTTTGGTCTTCGTTGTCTCCAGGTAGATGATGATGGGTGTATACCTGACCTACGTACGCAGAGAGACCATTATTATTATTATAATATAGTACCTGTCCGAAACCTCTAATACTCGTATATGTCGTTTGCGTAAGCGTGTCGAGCGGTGAACCTTTTTTTCTCCCCCTTCATTTCATCCACTCGCGCACACTACCGAGCGGTATCGACAATTAAATATGGACCGGAACGTATCAAAGGAAAACGGGTCCACATTTCGGCCATTAGAATAATATTCGTAGAAAGACACGTCAATAAACGGAAAAACGTGTTTAACGTATTTGTTTTGTTTTGATTCTTTCCCCCACCTCACTTCTTTTTCAATCATATTTCTCGACGAACAACATCTTGAATGGACCGGCCGCCGAAGAGAACTGTTAAAATATAAGCACGTTCCCAAAACATCAGAGTTAAATGCTTTGTAAATATTTTAAAAGGATTACATTTATGAATTTTTCGATGTTTTTGCAGATGGTTTTAACACAACAATAATTGTCCACGGAATGCCACATTTGTAGTAGGTACGGTAAATAATCAAAAGCATCCAAAAATGTCTTTCAAATATTTACAATGAATTACTGTTATATACTATATTAAAATTATATACGCAACCACAACAACACTAAAACGGTTAATTTGATTTTTAATTTAATAGAATACTTAATTTCATATCTAATATGTATCTAGGTTGAAGCTAAAATGTAATTATTTTAGTTTATTTTTACAATAGTAAAAAATATTGGAATAGGATATTCAAAATTTTGTACTGGACTTTCGGAAATATTTTTATGTAAAATACTGTCTGCAGTTAAATACAGATGCATTTCCACACGTGAATACATTGGTAATAATTAATAAGATTCTTATGAAATCAGAACCATTTTTGTAACTCATCTAACTGATATCCTGGTCCCATAACAAATGTATTGTACTTATTTTTTATTGAATGTATTTGTGCATATATTTTTGTTGAATATAAAATCCTAAAAGAATATTTTGAACACAACAAAACTGTAGTTTCTTATAATGTTACACTTATTATTACGTTTATTACTTTTAAATCAGAATTAATAATATATTGTAAATAATAGTTGTGTGCATAGGACAAAAAAATTTAATAAATTCTACATTAACATAATATAATATATTTACTATGATTTTCGTGAACATTAAAGCAGTAACCTTCTATTACTTTTTAATGATTTAGAAATAAATAGGTATTTAATGTTTCACTAAACATTGAGTAGTAGTTTTAATATAGAAAGATATAACGTATTTAATATATTAATATAAGACCAAGGATAATATTTGTGAACAAAAAAACAAAAACGAACTAATAACTATTGTAAGTATACAACAATGTTAATAGTTCGGTTTTAAAATTTATAACTAATTGTATAAATTAAAGTGTGACACATTAAATAATTAAATAATTAAGTAAAAATCATAAAAGTAATGTATTTGGAGTTTTGGTGATTTAAACAAAAGATAAGGTTTATTATGATAAAAAAGGTCGAATTATAAAGAAACTCGTTTATTATTAAAGAATAATGAAAAGCAAAAATTAAGTAAGGCGCGTGACAAGAAATCATAATGTCCTTATAATACGTTTTTATAATGAAAACCATTGAAATAATATTTTATTATATTGCATAAAAATTTAAATACATATTTTAAAATAACTAGTATATAAATAACTATATTTGAATATTAAATGACATTTTTTTTCTTTTAGATAATATTATATAATAATAATTTCTTTCAAATTTAAGATAATGAGTTATTATCTAAACAAAAAAAAATAAAAATAAAAATAAAATATTAAACAATATCGTCACAGAAGTACAGAAATTATAGTAAATAGTCCTATCCTGCAAATCTATAATGTATAGGTTAGATTATGTTATGTTTCTAATGAAATAATAACACTATCTAGTAAAATCATTCAAATTTAATTTTTTTTTTTTTTTAAGGAAATGTTCTACAGCCCGAATTAAACGTTGTGTTACAAATTTTAATTAAATATCTTAAAATGTATCTTTAAAAAAAAAAATTTTAATAATATTTATTATTTTATACTATTATAAATTTAAAATAAAATAGACAATTATAATTTTATATAGGCTGAAAATCTATTATTTTTTTTTCAGACAATAAAATATTCATAAAAATTTGAAAATTTTAGGAACCTATTGAGAGTTTTTTCTTACAAAATTATTTTTGTTAATAAATACTCCTGATCAACCACCTTACTACCTCTTAGAAATATATCGAACATTAAGTATAGTAAAAATATTATATGTGAGGAGCCAATCAAAACAAAAAAAAATAATTTTACAATTTAAAATTTTATAGAAGTTTGAAAAATTACTGAATCCAAACTGAAATACTTAATATTTTCTAATTTATTGTATTCGTATATTTTAAATTTCCAATGAAGTTTTGAATATTTTAATTTTTCAATTAAGTACCTATCTAACGTTTAATTATGTAATTTTTTTTTTTATAATCTAAAAATGAATAACCGCAGGAACATAATATTTTCAAAAAATATATAACTTTTCTAGCTAAGGTTAAGAAATTTAATACATGTTTCCTCAAAAATGATTTTTACTGAAGCCCATACAAATCTTGAAAATACAAAATTTCAGATTTTGTTTTAGGCATTTAAAGTTTACATTTTGAAATAAACTACTTTAATAGCAATTTATTTAAATCATTAAATATACATAGTAATTAGGCTGACAGACCGTCTCCGTTTAAAATGACTTTTTGTACGAAATAATTTATAATTGAAATCAAAAGAATTACATTTATATTATTATATTTATATCATTATAATAACTTAATCATT
The DNA here is from genome assembly GCF_002803265.2 of Melanaphis sacchari. Classification (NCBI taxonomy): domain Eukaryota; kingdom Metazoa; phylum Arthropoda; class Insecta; order Hemiptera; family Aphididae; genus Melanaphis; species Melanaphis sacchari. Next base: position 5,574,785 of record NW_020271042.1, read on the forward strand.
AACAAACTACACTCGATTTTTTTAAAAATATTTTAGCTTATTCTGTCAATTTTGATTGCACAAATATTCATTTTACTGCTTTAAGTTGATTAAGTTTAGTATAAGATGACCATATTTAAAAAAATAAAACTGTATCTACTAAGGTTACTTCCTATTTTGTTAATATTTTTAAATGGAAATTCAATTTTAAAGTTAGTAGTAAATATACGTACTATTTCTAAGCCCTAAGGCATTTTAATTATAATTTAATGTTTTAATATATTATAAGTCTATTAGAATATTTTAAATTACGTTAACGATTATTGTAACAATACTAATTAAATGAAAATATAAAAATGAACGATTTAAAAATCACATTTATTTTTATTAATTAAGTTTCTGATTGGATTGTAATAACTGCTCTACACAAAGTTATGAAATATAACCTACGTATTTTTACAGATATCGTTTCTCATAGTTATTATTTAGATGATAGCATAATATTTTTGTTAACCAATTAATTTTTTTCAAAAATAAAAATAAACTATGAGTATAATATGTAAAATGTATATTGTAGATACGAGTAAATACATATCAATAATATAACAAAAAACGTCCTGAAAAAAGTTTATAAGTTTATCGAGATAAAAAGACACAAATATAAAATAAAAAATAATTCTGTATAAAATCCTGTATATCCTGTTTAGTGTTATTTTAATTAAATAATTTATTTATAAAGTAATAATTGTAAATATAAAAACTCAAAAAAGTATTTATGTGAATATTAACTTAAATTCTTTTTTAACAACAAACTGTTATAATATTTATTTTATTTTTTTATGCTTACAAGTAATAGAGATATTTCCACCACATATCTTCAGCGTTTTCAATCATCTACATCTTCAATTTTTGTTATTTTCAGGATTTGTAAATCTTTGTTAACTCAATCAAACGATCGTTAGTAAATCCTACATCTTGGCATCTTTTCACTATTTATTGATTAGAACCTTATATTATGTGTATAAGTTATCTATTAACTTATCTTTTGGGTGTTAATGTAGATAAAGCAGCTACTTCAGTATTTAAACGTCAGATTTTATTATATGTTTATATTAAAAATTCTTTTGATGTTTTATTTTTTCTATTTTTTATTACATCCCGATTCCGGATTCAGTGTATGGTAAGTATTTTCCTCTAGATTTTATTTTTAAATATTAGGAATTTTAATTCATCGTCTTTCGTTATTTTCTTGTTATCATTGACTTAACATTAGATGTAGATAGGCTATAGATATGTGATATATTATTATATATTTCATGAAACAAGTCTCAATCTTACTTTATTTATTTATATTATATTTATATAAGTATTGTAAACTAATATTATATTATGCACTAATATATAACGTTTTATTCGATAAACGTTATTAAACAAACCAGTGTCGTATTTACAAACTTATTTTTATTTTATTTTTTATTTTTTCTTAATTTTTTGGGGGGCATATACAATAAATTATCCCCCGTAAATACACCACCGGAACAAACGTGTGTTAATTTAAAAACAATATTGTGAATTTAATTTACAAATTCAAATGGATAAAAAGCCAATTTATTATTTACCTTGAATTCCATGTATTTTATTGTGCATAATTTATAAACATGTTATCATGAAAACTTATTTATTGAATAATTTAATTTAATTATTAACAGAAATGGACTATATTTAAACCGAATGGTACCTGTTGTGCATCAGTAATAAGTAATATTTAATAATGGCCAATCTGTATGTAAAACAATTATAATTAAATTTTACATTACCATTTATTCAATTTACATTATTTTTACGATTGTAACTAAAGAATATACATTCATGGTTTTTATTATTAAAATTGAATTAATTTTGAATAATTACCCTAAAACATTTCTTCTGACCAATTAAATGTATAACAAATACTATTATGTCCACTTATGTAGACCATATGTGACGAAAGTGACCATAAAAAACTCTTTTGAAACTCATAAAAATGAAACTTCTGTTTATTAATAAATGAACACAATAAATCAATATGCATTTAATTTACTCTAAAATAGTCTACCCTACTAACATTTTAAGAATACCAATTCCAATATTGTTAAAAATTTAACATCGTTGTATTTCATACAACAGACGTCTTATTTAGAATACATTGTATATTCTACAATTTAAACAGAAAATTCTCTACAGCAGACTCTGCATATCTACTTTAACCAACTCTTAAATTGAATTTGCATTCCATACAAAATTCACTATAATTATACAAATCCATATTTTAACTAATTTGGGACTATAAATTATGCAAGTCTTCCAAATTATAGCTCTTTGTATTATTCTATGGTATGTTTTGAACCGTACACTTGATAATTTAAAAATCTAATCAGTAAACCAATTAATGGCTAATAATTAGTCACAAAAATACAAAATAAATAGGTACTAAAAATCGCGTTCCAAATTACACTCATAATAAAGAATTCTCTCATGCTTATAATATAAAGTACCCAGAAATCTTCTCAACCTCGAATGACCAATCATTATAGTCATTGTATCTTTAAACTTATTATAATAGAAATAATCCTTAAAAAAGAAAGTTTTATAATATGTATTTGAGTTTATTTTATATATATCGATAATTAAAAAAAAATATATTTGCTTAATCACCCACAATAATATAAAGTAGTTCTCAATTGAAAAAAAAGAATATTCCGTTACTATATACACTTCTTAAACGATATGAAAAATGTAAATCTATATTTGGAAATATAAGTTTTTAAATACCTAATTTAACTAAATAAAAATCCCGAAAATCATAATTTAAATAATTTGATGATTGGAAGAAAATGAGGATGAGAATGATTGACGAATCACTCTGTATCTATAGTTATCGAATTCAATATTATACAACTATGTAATAATAAATTATGATATAGTCTGTTTAAAATATACACACCCATCTATTATATATATATATATATATATAATAAACTATGCTGTCTCACAAAATCATAATTTTTTCGAATTGTACAGTATGTACAATGTATATATTATTATAATATTATATATGTATGACAGTTGCCAATTTTCGTGCAGCAAACCAGAAACCGCATATTTTGCATTCAACACTAATTTCCTGTATCAATGTGTGTTGCATAATTCAACGCCAACCCCTCGTAGCAATATCGCACAAACACGTATTAATAATTATGTGAATTATTGTTATATGTGTGTAGATATAGGTAGCAGGTACGTGACTGCGAAACGGTTGAGTCGTATATTATAAGTCATGCTAAACAAAATAAAAAATATATAATATGCATTCGTTTTGAAGGAACGAGTTAACGATGTTTTATGCGAAACCCCTTTGTGTGTACGTGATTGGTACTACATCCCTGTAGTATCTAATGTAGATCGTACAATATATTTTTCTCTGCCCACAACTGCAGACACGGCAGATTAGGAAATGTGCACGTTTTTTTTTTTTTTTGGTAAGCACCTCTATTCACTAAATTTCCGTGTAAATAGGTGTGAACCGTCCGTCGTATATAATAAATAGACGTGTGTACCGAGGTAGCATATTTAGAATAAGCGTATGCAAAGGTACATGTGCAGTGTTCCTTTTACAAATGTCAATACGGGCGGCCAGATGGTGGATTAAATTATTATGTTGTTAAATGGACCGCCGCCAAGAATTTATCGATATACAACAAAAGACATTTTGCTACATACAACACTCGTATTGAATTCATTCGATAATGGGTTAAAATATTTTGCAAAAAATTGTTTGAATCGAATAATTTTTATCATATTAATATGAACAGAGGAAAATGTTCACAGGTAAACAACATATCGCATACAATTCAGTTGTCGTTTTAATAATTATCTTATTTTCATAACGTACACGTGTGTAGTTAAATTGTTGATCGATTTAAATAGGTTAGTATACCTATCTGATAAACGAGTTTTAACTATAAACACCAAAACAGTGTACCTTAATAGGGACGAATTCGGTTTATGTAGTCTTGAGAATATCATTTTTCTACAGAAATAAATAACAATATCAATGTTAAATGTTAATGCATACATTAGAATCGTAAATTATATGCAATACCTGACTTAATATTAATCATTTTTAGAAACACTTTTGAACGATACAAATCATGAATTGATTTTTCTTTATATTCTTATGAAAAGTCTAGAGTAACTTACCAATAAAACAAAATCTAGACGCACGTTAAGTATTCGACTTACAGTTCTATAAGCTAATAACTTTGACAACGATATTTAATAATTTTTTTTTACTTGAAAAGTTTTTCAACTTCAACCATTATATGATATTATGCTTAACAAAAGTGTATATTCAAGGTTAGGTTAGCTACAAAAGCAAGTTATGTCTTTATTTTTGAAACCAATGATAAATCTTTACATTTAAAAATTGATTTGGTAGTGCTAAAAATATTCAACAAATGTTCAACATCTGACTAGAAATGAAATTTAACCTGTTTCTCCACATAATTTTTGTTTTTCAAATCTCAAAAAATTTCAGAAAATTGATTTGAGTTAATGTTATTCAATTTTAAATTTTAATTTGCAATAATGTAATATTATATGATATTATTAACAAATAAATAATTTAAAAAATGTAATATCACATTTAACTTCATCCACTTTAGACACACTATGCATGTTACATTTTTAATTATTTATAGTTATGATTTTATAATGTTATAATATAATAAAATTCAATGTAATTATGATAAGCATTAAAATTAATAAAAACAAAATTACATTGCAAACAAATTGATTTTTTTTTTATTGATAATTATTATATTGAATTTAAATTATATTTACTTTTTAAGATAATTATAAGTTACAGTTTACCTATAGTGTATAATGTATAATTAATATTCCACCTTTAAAAATTGTGAAAATTTGTTTTAAATTTTATGTTTAAAGTTTAAGGAATTAGTACTAAGAGTGATAATGGTGAATAAAATTATAATACAAAGAAAATAAAAGAAAAATTAATATAGCAAATTGATAAACGTTTATTTACGTTGTTTTCAATATCACAAGTGTGTGTTAAAATTAAAGCAAATACACAATAAATACATATATTTTTACGCCTAAGTTTAAGTCACAAATAAACAGTTCTATAAAAGCATATTTTACAATCTTATACATTAATTAATTATATTATACAGTTCTATTCAATTTTATCATTTTATATCAAAATACTTAATTATAGTGTGTACATTAATCTAAATTTTTAGGACAAAAAGATTTAACCAAAACAGTAGGCAAATATTAAAAAAAAAAAAAAAAACATCAGAACAATAATATCTTAAGTGTATAGTCAGATGTTTATTGGATAGTGACATCAAAATTTTTATGGACGGGTTATCTGATTTTATGGCCGTAAAACACCGATTAATGTATATTATTAAAACTATATTTTTTTTTTTTTAAACAAATCAATCATGAATAATAAATAGTATTTTTAATTTAAAATTAATTGTTATAATGAAATAATTATTTCCTGATTTATAAATCTTACACTATATTTATTAATTACTCGTTATTATAATGTTGATCCTAATAGTATAATATTGGTTGTACAAAATGGAATAGCATTAAAATAATTACTTGTTAAACTTTTTAGAAATTTAAGATATTTTGAGCGCATACATTATATCCGATCAAATATATCTGAATCACGTTTGAGTAATAAAACCAACTCACGTACGGATTATTGTTGGGATTGCAATGAAAAGTATATAAAATACTAGAAATTTACATTACAGCTCATGCGAATTCTTAAAACTTTAACTGAAAATCTGAAACAGAAAGTTTTATGTTCTGCATTTTTTTAAAACTTTTTCCTGAAACTTCACCCTACTTTTATGTTATTTTCAAATGTTCATTGGAAATAGATCTATAGGGTGACGAATCTGTATTCAAAATGTGGATAACAACATGAAAGCCATTGTTATTGTTTTTAAAAACAAATGCATACAATTTGACTTTTGAGTATCTTAATAATAAAAACTAAATAAAATTGTCTACTTAAAAATAATAATAATAAATATACTAAACTTAAAATTATAGTTGTAGGTACTTACTTATATTACTCTTAAAATATATAAATTGTATACACCTATATTATAACTATAATTACGTGTAAATTAACATAGTATAATTTTACAATTCACAGGCTATTTAAACTATAATATTATGGTTTCAATTGTTGAAGAATATTTAAAAACGAATTAATGTTATTATACAATTTATTACAAAATTGTTTGAATCTGTACTTACGTATTTTATATAACATATATTTTATTAGAGTACATTGTTAAATTATTGTGTTAATTTAAACTATCCAAAATAATATTATTTAATACTATTTTATTTTTATTAATAACAATAGAAAAATACTAATTATGAAATAAGCAAAGATAGCACATATTACGATATAATATTTTTAACTACTTATACTCATTTTTCATAATAAAATTTAATTTGATTGTTACTCGACGTACATTCATAACTAACTATAGTATATAATACTACATTTAATTATTACGTTCAACAATCGAATATGAAGATTAAATTATTTCAAATTATTTCGTTGAAGTAATCAAATTTAGTTTTATTTTTGTATTTAATGAGCACCACGAACGACTTGTGTATACCTACTAAGTTTTTATTTGAAGCGGCTGTGTTAACCAACCTATGCATTTATCTGATTGTACTGATTTTAATAAATATTATATTTACACGGTGTATAATTAAAAAAAATTATGTGTTAAAAATTGGCAGTGAATATTAATTTTGTGTTTATCTACAAAAAATATTGTCATACCAATACCTATATATCATTATAATGAAAAAAATCATATTTTCTGCTACGAAAACCTTAACGTAAGTACATTTAAGATATAAATGAACACAACTACCCTCCAAAGTAAGTTTTTATGCCTATTGTATACATTTAACGTATTATTATCTTCTTAATTATTTAGGATTGAAAATACATAAATTAGTGAATAGTCTTATATGCACGTTTATGGTCGGAATAATCCTTTTTTTAGTTTTTTATATTACATTTTTATTGTTAAGGTCGATTTGTATCAAAATCTCTTCTCCGAATAACGGCAAAATGTGTTGTTTGAAAACTGTTGTTTTTTGTTGATCCACACTCCAACGAACCGGTAATACTGTAGCCCATGTTGAAGTCAGCTGTGCTTACATTAGACGTAAGGCATAACTGAGAAACAAAAATAATTTTACTATTAAATTTAAAAATATTGATATATAACACAATTAAAATTGTTTTATTATCATACATAATATATTTTTTGGTTAAATAGTAATAGTCATTATATTAAATAAAATTTATTTTTTAGTTGGCAATATTATACGTCATTTATATTGAATTTAAAATCTCAAACAGACAAAACTTATTATCTGATTAAAACTATTAGTTTTGACTTGTTACACCATAGTCATAATAATGCTAATAATACTAGGTTTTTTTTTTATTTTTAAAACGTAGTTTTATTGCAATGGGGAATATTAATGAATATTTTAAAATAACAATTTTCAGCATTTAACAAAAGTGTAATTAAGCCTGCTCTCACGTGGCACATGCAATACGTTTTCTGTTATTTAAATAATTAAATTCCCTGGTATTTTTCATAATGATTTTCCATCGTGTATAATAATAATAATAATAATATGAGCTCGTTCGTGAAATACGTCATTATTCAGTGTAACTACAGAAAATGCCTACCTAAGCGAAGAAGGCTAAGGATTAACGATGGCGAAAAAAAATTAAGCGAATAAAGAATACTTAAGTAATTTCTCGTTTGCCCGTTTACTCGCGTTATATGCGCCATATATCAAAAGGCCTACCACTGGGGCGGCAAACAGGAGCTTCAAGGTTCATAATATATAATAATATATATGTATGAAACGCACTTATTTTTACAAGCAATCCTTTGTCCCTGAACAAAGGCGACACGTAATACTCGCGCAGGTTATGTAATAATATAACGGACGGCTTGCTATCCGCACGCGCTGCACACTGACCTGCAATTACGTGTCCATGGAGCAAATGCCGAGTGCGGATGAGGAGCAAAGGCTCCGGTTAATTAGAAAACGCGCATACAGCCGTTCTCTATACATGATACCTTTATAGTAATAATATATACTCAAGATTAACGAAGCAAAAAGTCTTGAAGCACAATAATTAAGATTGATTTATTGCGGCTGGCGTAACATATTCATAATCGTCGTTCTCGTCGTCGTCGTTGCAGCCACAGAGAAACATATTGTTGGTTGTTATATTGTTATACGTCGTCTCGTCACGAGGAAAATTTTCTATTAGGCAGGTTTTTGGTACATGTTTTCCCTTCACCACTTCCACGCCCAATATCGTATAGACGAACTTGTGAGTGTGATTTTCATACATGTGTGCGGTAGAAACTTTAATAATAATAATATTTCGTAGAAATACCGGAAAATAAAGTTTTCTGCTAAAACTTTGCTCCATTCACTCTTCTCTCTCTTTTTATCTATATATATATATATAATATATCCTATATGCATATTATATATAACTGTGAGTCTCGCAAGCACATAAAAACGAAACAAATATGCACGCGGTTGTTCTGCAACCGTTACACTGTCCGCCACCCCGTGAGTTTATACATTATTACTTATGTAGTATACACAATTTATATATTTAATATAATATATTATAGTCGATGGTTTTAAATTTCGTTTCCTCGGGGACGATTGTAATCGCTATCCACGCGATCCTAATCCCGAAACATATGCGTTTGTCGTTTAATGTGTAATTATTACTATTATTATTGTTGTTTTCGTTGCCGATTCAGCAGTTTTATTTCACAATAACTGCCATCTCAAGTCTATAATAATGATAGATTATATATAAGTACCGAAAATGAATTATGTACAACTACAATCACACAAAATCCATTTGAAAAATTAAAATAACGGTGGTATTATGTTATGATAAATGATACACTGTTATCCTTTGAATGCGTGCGTTCTTCTTATTATCCCGTTCGAAACTTTAGAAGCTCACAAACTGTATAAGTATCAAGTTACAGTAATTTTCAACTACCTAAATACACACAGTTTATTATTATAGATACGCACGTGGTCCATGCTTTCAATGACATTTTTTGTTTTTATTACAAACAACGTGCGTTAGTAAAATTAGTTTAGACGCAAAACCTATTTGGATAAACACACTTCAAAGTGTTAGGTATAATATGTGTATAACGTTATATTGTATTGTATATTTATATAAAAATGTGTATTGTCGCTTACATACATTTATAGAAAAATAATAATAATTTGATATATTTTGCTCTTATATGATTGTATTATTGATTGAGTAGATAATAGATATGGAAACCTTACAGGATTGAAAAATTAACTTGATATTATTTATATACGTTTCAAAATTTAATTTTAAATTACTAAAATTTAAGTTATTAATATTGATATCGTATAATTAATGTAGAAATTCAACCAGATTATAGAGATAAAGTTGTTATAAATACGTAATGTTGGTAAAAAAAAAAAAAAAAAGATTAGCTTTTACTTATTTGTAATAATATAAATCAAGTCGATATACATGCTTTTTTAATATTGAATACCGACATTAAAAAGATTGAATTACTTTCCATTTTATTATTCTTCTCGAATTCGAGATATTTTTCATTTAAATGTATTGAACCAGAAATGCTGTTTTCTATCGAGTATATCAACAAATTTCACAATATGAAGATTGAAGAGGCTAAAGGAATTTCATTAAAATAATTTTAAAATAGGAATAGATGGACGTTAACTTCGTGATTTAAAAAAAGTTTAATATATTCGTGAATTTGATTAATGTGAAGAGGATTTAAAGAGTGACAATATGCATACATAGTTGTAGTTAACATATTATAACTCACAAGATGTTACACTGATTCAATATTATAATATCATATACATTTATATAATATTATAATATGATTGTATTTTAAGACAATCAGGTTTCATAAGTAGCTTATTGGGTCCCGTGAAAATTTATTTAAATTTCCTTAAACTATAAAAGCAAATTCAAAATTCTTTACTAAGTAATATTAAGTAGTTTTCTATATTGTATTGAGTGCACACATTTAAATTAGACAAATCGATATATAGTATACTATTACAATGATACGTGCTGATTGATTTGACGTATGTGTCATTTATCAGTAATCAGTTATTAATCTTCAACTAATAAAATTTAATAACCATAAATGACTTTTGTTTGATTTTAATATGATAAGATGGAAAATACCTGGGTGTTAACTCGATTAACTTTACAGTAAATTGACATTAATTTGTTTATAATTAATTCACTGAAAAATATTAATTTTTAATTGACCGTTTGATTATGAAATTATATTTTGAAACCTGAAAGTGAATAATAACCAAAAATAAACATCTTAGACAATAAATTGATAACGAAACATTATTGTAAAAGTGTTTTTTTACAGACAAACAACCCAAGCTATCAATAATCTTATAAGATCTTCATAAATGCGACGTAGGGATTTTGTATACCTACGAATTCCCAGTGAACACAATAATACTATTATGTATTTATACACCGAAGTGCAAACTCTTGGAAAATATGAGGGTCGAGGACGTGTTTCTTTGCAGATATATAGTTACATGGTGTATTATAATAATAATATAATCAATCATATAATATTTCTGTTTGCTGCAGTTATCCCTTAATAAACCGCAGCAACTTACTAAAATACCTTAATATTATGATGCGATAAGACCACTTATAACTGGACGTATTACCTGCAGCAATGAAACGTTTGGTGCAGTATACCGAGTAAATTTGGGAAGGTAGACGTTAATAAAAACCATCACCTTCGAAGTAAAAAATAAAAATAGAATTTACGCTAAAATGTACATAATATAATATACATGACATGAACATTATAATAAACATATATGTGATTATAATCGATGAGCTTTAAGAGTCTATCATAAGAAATTGCAAATAACTTATTAAAATTAAATATTTGTTATTAACTAAATATAGTAGACATTAAATAGGTAATAGTAATAATATTGTGTATTATAAATACAAAAATTTTCATTGTATATTAAACAAGAAATCTCAAGCAATATTTTAAAATTACATTACCTACTCAAATTATAACTTAAAAAAAAAAAAAATCATCAATAGAAAAAGGAACCATACAAAAATCTAGATAATTTTAATGATAGTGTCGTGGAAAAGTGATTCTCCCTCCACAAAATTATACAAAATATGGCAAGTTTGAGTAATTTTAAATCTTTCTCTCAAAAAAAAAAAAAAAAAAATGTTAAAGTACGCTACTTCTGATATTTTCTGGTTGAATTTACCAACCTATTACTGCTTAAATTATTAGAGGTGACCGACGTGACGCCACGGCATTGCACAGGGAACTGTTGTCGGTACCTATCTATGTAATTACGTACTTATAAAATACGTGTCCAAATTAGTATTTTACAACAGATAAAGATCATCGCTGTCAATGTTCGATTACGGTTCAATATAAATTCATTCGAATAGGTAATGTGCTAAATTCGTCTACCATTTAACTGACAAATACATTATTACGCATTCTAGTAAGTGGTATATTTGGATAAATTAATTTCACAATTTCAACAGATAGATTGATATATACGTTATTCAGCATATTTTTAAAGGAAAATAATGATTAACGCCAAATGGAAAAGATTTAACAATATTTTTAATTTTTTTTTCTTGTAATTTTCTTGTTTTTATTTATAGATTTATTTGATAATTGTATACTTCTAAGTGATTTAGAAGTTAGATATAAATAGTGTATTTAGTATAGAATAACCATTAATAAAATTTCACTATATATATTATACAATTTTTAACTAAAACACAATAATATAGAGAATATCATAACACATTTAAAGAATTTAATATTAATGATATATAATTTTATTAAATAATTAAATTTAAGAAAAAAAATATTTTAATCATAATCAAAACATTGATTCATTTAATATAATTTTTTATCTTTTGACAGTTTAACGTCCTTTTTTTTCATCCCACGTAACGTTCTCTGTCACTAGGTTAATAAAAAATACATGACATTATAATGCAATAAGTAAATTTGCGATTTATATCTTAATAATTATTGTTTGAATAATTTTTTACTTATATCATGTAAAATTATGTCTAAAAACATTATCACGATATCAATTTCTAAATTTACCTTTAAATTTTATAATTTTATTAATTTAACTCAATAATGAATTAATGGTTTCTATTTGGTTTTGTACAGTGACAGTTATCTGAACAGAAAAATCTTCAATATGGAAGTGTTTTCTACTAGAAAATTTAATTTAATTGTTGATCCCCTGAACTATTTTAATAACTGTGGAAAATCAATAGAGAACAGAGAAAAAACAACATGTACTCAACTCTGGTTATTAATGAAATTTTACTTCATTTTAATGCACCATTTGGTTTTTTATACATAAATATTTTAAAATGATTGTGACACAATTATATGAACAAGTGACTGCAAAAAAATTAATTCATTCGTTACAGTGACCTTAATGACAAGAAACAAAACACACTTATATCCTCAGCGAAGCGCGTGTTTTTTAAATATTTTTTTTTTTACAAGTTAGCTTTTTAGTTTGTTATGCAGTTAAACAAAATATTACTACCTACATGAGTATTGTATCTATTTTTATATAATTTGATTCTCGTGCTCTAAATAGGTATAATTGAAATGAAGATTTCATTAAATAAATTAAATGATTAATGAACATATTACATTCTAAAAACTCTAAATAATAACATTACTTTTGTTTTCCGTATGCGAAGCCGTTGAAATTTTAGCAGAATAAATATTTTGATTATTTTTAGTTCTGAATAACAAGTTGGTGAAACTTATATAACAATGATAAATGTTTCAGATATGCCCAAACAAAATGAAAAAAATAGAGGGAAACGTAAATCCCAGTTTTCTTCTATTTTCATTCGACTAATTCCTAAAAGTTGTCCAACACGCTCATCCCGCATCCCAAAACTTTCTCTAACCCGTCCACTTTTAACGTGACTTTGAAACATTCAAACCAGAATAAGGGAAAACAAAAGTAAGACCAATCGTTATTTCATTACTTAAGTTCTCTTATGTGAACAAGGTTAAATGAAACAGACCAAACCCGAGTTTGGCATTTACCATTATACGTATATATATATATATATAATGCTAATCGTTCTATATTATACAAGATGATTATTTTTTCAGTAGATAAATTCTTTAGCAGTAAATTTCTATTTTTTGGAAAAAGATGCTTATGATTAGTTTGAAGTAGTACTGTTAATTCCATCATATTATTGGAAATAAACCTTAACATTTTTAACTATGTTAATAACAAACTATATTTTTATAAAAATGTCAACGTACAAATATCGAAAAAAGATTAAATAATATAAAAATATATTATGCAAGTATACATTGTACACTTAACAGTGTAGATGCATTAGGTGAAACTCTTCTATTGTTTAAAAAGGTTTTTCTTTAGTTTTAAATTTTAAGCAAAACAAAATATATTGCTACACAATCAATAGTCAGAACGATTTCATTAACATTTTACCAGCTTGCATAATTAATCAGAAATTTACATTGAATGACAGTAACTCAGTGCTGTACAAATACTTGAAATCTCTTATAAACGTAGTTGACAGATTTGAATAAGCCAGCACATTGACAATGTTGTACTAAAGAAAAATAAGGGTTCGATTGTTTTTTCAACGCAACGTTAAGTGCACAATAATATTTTTTATTTTGTTTTTGCTCAATATTGAAATTGTCCGAAAATTATTCAAATTATATTTGTTGTCGGCTGTTTCAAAATTAACTATTATCTATCATAAAATCATATTTATAGATTTATTAAAGCACATTTTGTTCAATAAAATTAATAAATTCCTATTTCTAATGATTTTCTTACATGTATTATTATCAAAAAAAAAAAAAAAAAATGCTAATATCCAATATTGCATCATTACATAAACTATTACATGATTATCACTCGCTGATTTATCATACCATTTACACGCCAAATCAAAATAATAAATAATTAAAAACTAAAACCGTAAACATTGTTTATTAGTAATAATTTAAAAATAACTATTGTTTTTATGTATAAGTTTTTTTAATTTGTTATTAGATTATTTTCAATCATTATAAATTATTATAATCTATAATATAGTACTAACATAAAATTTCTTTAATCATTTTATTAATTTATTTATTTTTACTATGGTATCTTCTATAAATAAGGACAATTAACAAAAATTTATTAGAATATAAAAGTAATGTATTATTGATGAAAAACTTTTTTTTTTAGTCTTTATAAAAATAATCAAGGAATATTTAATTGTTCATTTGAATATACATTAAAAATGTTTCGAATCGCTTAATTAACTATGTAATAATAATCTTAGAAGTATAAAAATAAATAAATTATAATATTTATAATTAATAAACAAGTCTTATTTAAATAAAAACAACGTTTTATACTTGTATTTTTATAAATAAACTCATTTTGAGGTCACGGATTGGTTTATAAATAATTCGAACTCTGGAGACTCGTATAAAAGTGAATAGTTTGAGCAAAGATATAATCAAAAACTCATTTAACGTTTATTAATCGATAAATCCATTTTGAAGCATTTAATCGTTTTGGGACCATCTGCTGGTGGTTATCAAATCATGAAAATGTAATATTATAATACTATATGTTCACCTCTATATTTCAAAATAATATGTACATTTTTATTTGAAAAATACACTTTGTGCGGATCTTAGTCATATCAAACTTATAATAATATGATTAAAAATAAATATCAAAGTTCACACTATTAGAAGAAAGTTTTACTCGCTTTTCGTATTATGTGCGAAACTACTTAAAAATAATGATACTGTTGTAATTACGACTTAAGAGGAATGAAAAAATCGTTTGCAACTTGTTGCAAGTTCGTTTAAGCGTTATTTCTTTGTGGTTTATCACGTACATTTTCCATGAAAGTACAAGAGAAATAAAATTAAACTATTCACTGATTACATACTTCAGAGCGTTGGCTCATGAATTACAACTCATCACCTTAAATTTTCCATTCCAAAAAAAAAAATAATAATAATAAATACCAATTACAATGAAAATAATATCCACAATAATGATAACAATAATAATAATAATAATAATAATAATAATAATAAAAAATAGCAACGAGGTCATTAAACAAGCATTAAAGGAGTTTAACTATCTCCCATTAACACAATCTCCCTTACTTGCAGGTCGATACAACAATTACCTAGCGCCATATAATATATCCATAAACTAGATTTAATCGTGGCACGATTCCCCTCTCTGAATATATGTAGACGAAATATTCAGAGCACGTGGCCACTTTGTAAAGCATTGCTCCGTTTGAGTTATACTTGAGAAAATTGGAAACTATGCGCCCTCACTAGTCCTTTTTTTCTTCGTCCATCCCTGTTTGCAGAGGACCAAAGGGATTAAAACTTAATTACTAAGCGGACCTTTTGCCCTGATATGCCATACACATAATACAAACAAGTGCCTTACTGTGTACCAATATACAGATACAGTCAATTGACAGATTTATTTTTCCTAGCTACTGGTCGCTACGGTTCCCGAGTTTATCTAATAACAAAAAAAAAAAAAAAAACAGCAACGACACTCGACGTGTAAAATGGACAAGAGTTTGCAATTTATCTAATTTGTGTCAAAGCTGGAAAATAACAGGTGTAAATAAATCTGAGATACAACAAAAGGTTTATATCTCCGTTTTATCTTTTGAGTATTAAGTCTTAGCAATCAGATCATTGTATTTAAAAATAGTTAGGTATTGGTAATATAAATATGATTTAGTACACATTGTTTAAGTTGTTCTTTTAATTAAACTAAATTCAGCCAAATTGTTTTTATAAATCCTTGATTATATAAGATTCAAGATCTAAATAAAAATAATATTATATAATTGTTAAATTATTTAAACTTGAGCTAATACATACGTAAAGAAAATATGGAACAATCTTTCGAATCAATCTAATAAAAAAATGTGTAAGTATGTCATATCATACAATATTATTAATAAAAAAAATTATGAATAACTTATGTGTATATTTTTATTACGTAGAAGCGTTATTTAATAACCAAAATGTTAATTTGCATTCAAAAGATATCTTCATTAAATATTTAAATGTGTCTTGACAACGCACGTTTGTCTTTAATTTTTTATACCACTATAATACAATAATTAATTAAGAGTTAGATTAAGATTCTTACTAAAATTAAATTATAATAAAATTTAGATAAGCGTAAATATTAAACTGAACTTAAACTAAAAAATAAAAATAATAATTAAATAATTTACATTAATTACATTATTAATTTACTTTTATTATTATTATCATTATTCATTATTATTACCTCATAAATCATTAGGTAGTTAAACTGTATAGTATATATGATATATATACAAAAAATTTAAATTTTTGTTTTTGATCTGTAAGTTTTCACTTGTTCATAATTACAAAGATTAAGGGTCATTATCATTACCCGTTGACTAACAATTGTTTACTAATATATTAACATTTTTATGTTTTATTTAATAATAGTACTAAAATAGTAATACGAATAATATAATAATGATAGTAGTGCTGGTTTTAAATTTTTAATGTGAGTTCTACGTGATATTACAATAGATTATATGTATAAATTAATGATTTATTTTACTTTAACGAAGATTGGAAACAGCAAAATAATAAGATTCATAAGATTTCATTCTGATATGTTTTTTCACTATACACACACACACATACACACACACATATATATATATATATATTATGTAATTGCATAAAACTATATTTTTAATTAATATAAAATTATAATTCTCAATAAATTTGTCACAAATTAATCACTTTACGTAATAGGATTATTATTTTTATTATATTAAATATTCTGTTATAATATTGATATTTATAATAAAAGCTTCAAGAAAAAATGGTAAACAAAATATCACAGTATATTAGTAAAAAGTTATACATAAATTAATTGTAAACTTTTTAGAATATTGAATTTAACGGTATTTAATGATACAATCAAATAAGTAGAATGACATATTCGTATTCCGCCAATAAACAGGATTGGAAAAACTTATTTAACTTTCTGCATACATATCATTATAATTACTCATATAATTTAGACATGTATTATTATTTAAGCTTTTCTTATTATGTAACACTTTAAAAAAAAAAAAAAAAAATGTATCTTATCCCAATGGCCATACTGCCGAGGGTTATTCTTTTCTAATAAAAAAAATTAGTAGAATTGTTTAAATGTTTTTTTTTTCTAAATCATTATTTTAAAATCAAAAGGATATTATTTTCTATCGATATTTACAAAAAAAAAAAAAATATACAGTCTAAAAATGTCTTTTAATGGTAAAAATTTAATGTATTGAGTTAAACGCGAATTTTCTCATACAAAACTTATATTCGTAGAAATTGAGCTATTATACCTATTTATTATTTTTTCATTTAATTTATATCTTACGTTTTGTGTACCTACCTATAATATTTTGTTATACGATACTCAATGCTGATAACTTTCTCATTTAATATTTATAAGTTCCTTAGGTATAGTTCTAACCTATCATTAAAATCGTTTCATAAATCATAGATATTTTTCTAATTATATAATTTTAAGCTAAAAATGTATTTTGTTTCACATTTTAGATTCTAAGTGGAGCAATAAATATGTTGATTTTATTATGAGTATTTTTGTTTATTTTTTTTTATTTTTTTGTAGATGAATACCCGATAATTGTCGATAAAATAATTTGATTTTAAAAATGTGGGGTTGGCTATGGATAAAAAATTGGATCTGGTTTGTATTTCAGAATGGTCAAACTTAAAAATTCTACCATAAAGTAATTATTTATCCATAAACAATTTTTGATATTTTATCGTATTAAATGTTTAACACATTTTTAAGTTATTTATAGGCATGATAAATATTTAATTTTTTTTTAGTTATTTTTTATAAATGTTGATAAAAAAAATTTTGCAGCGTTAAAATACTTGAAAATATATTATAATATTCCAAAAAAAGTTATTTTTATAGCTATAAAGAAATACCAAAAATATATATGCACAATTTTTTTTTTTGTATGTATTTAAAGTTAGAATTTTAACGAAATTCATTAAAATCGAAAAAAAGCTACAAACTATTTTGTAGTTAAAAATTCGTAATTTTTTTTTTGTATCTTAGTTTTAAAAATGTAATACAAGATTCTGAAGAAGTAGTTTTTATACAAAACCAATAAAATCTAAAAAATGTATAAAAATGATTATTTTTTTATATACATTTTAAGTTTTATTTTGTATAAAATTACTTATTAAACAATAAATAACGGTATGAAAAATAATTTGTTATAATTTAAAATCATAGTTTATGTGAACTTAAACTTTTATTTATTTTATATTAGCATGATTTTTTACTATTATGCTATAACAGTATTAATTAATTTTAAAATGTTATCTATTTATAGGTACCATATATCTATTTTTACTGTTTTACGGTATTTATAAAAATATGTTATTCCATTTTGAGTAGGCTGATAAAATGTGCTATAAATAATATAATATATTGTTATAATAATTAATAGTATTATAGTATAATTGTGCAATATTTAAAAAAAAATTTTGTCGATCTAACAAAATGCTAAAAGTAAAGTTAATTTCTTTTATAAGTAAATCAAAAAACATATTATTATAATTTATTGATATAGGCTGATAGACTATTTTCGCTCAGAATCATTTATCGTTTAAAATGGTATAACATTTAATTCAAATTTAAAAAACTTATAATAGTAATTAGTAGGGTTGGGATTTTAATGCCCTAAAAAATCTCAAAAAGTGCCCTTAAACATATGCGAAAATTACTTAAAAAACTTAAAAATGCACTATAAAAATATATTTAAATTTATTCATTATAGCTTAAAAAAAAAAAAAAATTAAAAATAAACCCACTTGATACTAAATACACAGCAGAACAGTGCCCACTTACCTACTTTTTATATAATATATGTACGTTTTTAGACCACTTTTACCTATTTCATAACATTTGTATGTATTCAAACAAACTTTTGAATATAATTGAATATTTTCACCGTTTCCAGTAACTATAAAATACCAATTATAATATTTTTTCATGCAAAAAGACATGGTTAAAAAAAAATATTTATATTTATAATTTATAAGATAATTTTAAATATGTTTCTAGCACGTATAAAAAGATCAATTTATTTAAATAAATTTTAATATTACATACTTTCTTTAAACTTTAAACATTAAACAATATTTTGAAATTATAATGTTTTCATTTTGTATATTTAATTTATTTATTTAAAAGACTTTGGTAATTTTTCAGTGTTCTTTTAGTTTATGTAGTTTTATTGGTTTTAAGTTTTAATTTTTAGATCATCAAAATCCTATTTATATTTATATTGTTATAACCGTTGTACCTATATTTATTAATTTGTGCTATTTTATAATTTATTATGAATTAGATTTATAATTATGTAAGTATTTACATAATATATAATAATATATATATTTAATAACATTTTATTTGTAATTGATTTCTGATTGAAAGATAACGCACATATTCTTATTAGTAAATTATTAATATTATAGTATTTATTTTTTTACATATAAAATATGCAAATTAGATATGAGCTATAAAAGTTTAGGGAAAATAGCGACACAGCTGGCTGTTGCTACTAGAATGTAATATAATTTAGATTATAATTTTATCAGTTATTGTTTTTAACAGTATAATTTATTTATTTATATTAAATAATAATATTATATTTTAAAACTCATTTTTACATCACAGTTGTTTATTTTGCTAGTTTCAGATTATGGCTTAATTTTGTATAAGCGACAATAGTTTATAATGTCAATAATTCAAGCCATGCTGATATTGTTTGACCTCGTGAAATCAAGATGTTGATGTTAGTGCTCGCAGTAAAATAAACTACGTCAGAAACTATGTTGCAATCTAAGTTATACTTGAAAAATCACACAGCCATCTGTTTTATACCACACAGAGGGATCGGTCGAGTGGAACGATATACGCGCTCGTCACAATGACGGATCACTGGAGATGCGAAAAAAAAATAGTATACCTACGTACACACTCCTCATAACTTTTTCGCAATTTTTCCCGGTCAAACGAATCGTTTATGGTTTTCTTTTGATAGAGGTTAGGGAAAAAAACCGATGATAATATATAAAAACTAAAAAGGTATGCAGAAAAATATTTTTGGTTAAGGCTAAAAAAAATGTGAAACGTGTATTTCCGTATAGGCATAACAGATATCAGACTCCAACGTACATTTGCGAAAGAGAAAAACGCCGGAAACCCGATGGACCGCGAAGTAACATGATTGAAAAAATGCACATAAACAGAAATATAATATATGAGAAAATAAATAGGCATTTTATACCGTTTTACACGTGTTCCTTTCAAATTTCCCCTACGGTTCGGCTCTGAAAATCCGTCATTATTTCGGCCAGCCTCTACAGCTTTTAGTAAAGCCGGATTTAAAACATTGTTATACTCGCAAGTATACGTATCCACTATAATACAAGTCCTCCCCTCTATACTTAGTTTTTGAGGATTATAACTACAACAAACTGCATTACAAAATTTAATTTGATTAGTTTTGCGGATTGGTAACATAAATACAATTATTAATTTCTAAGCGAAATAAAAATATATCAATCTATATAAGTTTGTAATTAAATATTAAATATCTTCTAAAAAAATTCTATCAAAAATAATAAAATCATCAATTATACATTTTTTGAACACTAGTAAACTTACATTAACCCATATATGACAAATTCTAAAAACTTGTATAATACATTTTCTTAGTTTAAATATATATATATATATATATATATACAGTTATTCAGATGTAACAGTTATGTCATTTTTTGATAAAATTATAGATCTTTTGTATGAAAACGCTAATGTTATCATAAAAAAGTAAATTATTAGTCTGAGAATAACTTATTAGAGTTAAATATTAATAAATCAAAGTATGTTTATTTTAAGACGAAGTCAAAAATTATAAACACATATTGTGACAACATTTTTCACTCATCAAACTGTAATGGTATTTATTAAAGTTGTTTAATATTATAATAAGTAAGCACTATTAAATATTTAGGTATATCAATAATAATAAATTAAGATGTAATAATCAAATTAATAATTTAATTAACACTATGCAAAAATTGTTCTATTATGTTTTTAATTAAAAATGATTTATTTTCAATTTCGATAATAACTTTACTTTATTTTTCATTGGTTCAGTCCATAGTCAACTATGGAATATGTATAAGGGGACATGCATATGACTTATATGTTTTTAGAATAAATATTACCTTAAATAGAATAGTTACATTTTTATTACTTAAGCCTATGTATTATAGTAATAGTCTTGTATATTTTAAACTTAATGGGCCGCCCTTATATAAGTTGTATTTTAATAACACTTTACTAAGTTTATTCAATTTTAGACGAAAAATTTCCAAGTTAATTTACTTGCATAATTAACGATACAAAGAAGATATTAATATATCTGTCCAATATTTTAAAAAGCAAATTTAAATTAAATTGTATACATCTATTGCTATTTAAATATGTAGATCACTTAAAATTAATATTCATGGCTTTTCTAATTTAAATATGTTAAAATTATAGCTGAGGAACTTAGAACTATCAGAGATTTAATTATTGTAAATTTTAATAACATAATTTATTCTTAAGGAACTCTTTTTCTTTTTTGTTATTCTTTTATTTATTGTGTATTTTCTAAATTAAATATATGTATTTTTATTGTAATGAGCAAAAACTTTTTATATCCACCAAAAACATTATGCTGATAGAAGGGTTTGCGTCTATTTATTTTAATAAATATTAAGTTTTATATGTTGATTGTACTTTTTGCATGATATATGCATATTTATTATACTTACTTACTAAAATGTATAAATAATATTAAAATGTCATATAATTACTTATAGTATATCAACGTATAGTTTATTTTGAATTGTATTAAAACAATCAAAATATATTGTTGTAACTAATATCTAATGCACGTAGTAATTCTAATTTTAAAACTACAAATAAAAATGAGTTTTGAAAAGTTTTGAGTGCTCAGACACGGGAAAAAGGAAAAAATAAAAAAAAGTTCATCACTCTTTTTTTCTAACGTTTCTGAGTTCTTAAGCTATTTTATAGATTTTTTTTCCTCAAACATTATTCATCTGACAAAACTTCTTTGTTTTTTTGTAACTTTTTTTCAATATCTCGACGGCCTAGGAGCCATTCTTGTATTTTCATGATTCCCACTAGAATCCGAATTTGTTAAACATATCCTTTTGTTTAGATAAAAAGAGAAGAAACTATGTGCATGGTTTTTAGAAAAACAAATACACAAAAGAAAAGTGCAAATATTTTTTGATGGTACACTATCTCGAAAGTTACATATTATAAAATTTTAAAATTAAGAAACAGAATAAACCAGAAAATCTGGATTTACGCAGTTAGCGTCTATAGTAAAGATGTTAAATTTATATTTTAATTAAAATTATACGTTTAAAAATTGATAAATATACTTACTTTAAAATCTGGATCAGTACGTTTATTAAACGAACCGACGATGAAAAGATTGCCGGTATCGGTATCTACCATTTTAGCCAATGTTGTATACCTAAAATAAAATAATCAAACACACCTTATTAATACTTAATTCTATACTTGTGATAAATAGATTATTTTCGTTTATTTACATATTATTAACTATTTTTAATATAATTTAAAATTAATAAATAATTTTTATAAAATGATGCATGCTAAATTGATATTACTTATTAAGTATTAGAATAGTATAACAATTTATTACTAACCAATAAATTATGTATTAAGGATTTTCATCTTGGAACATTTGAATTTTTAATTATTTTAGAATAACCGAGGTATTTTATATTATTATATGAATAGGCATAATAGAGATATGAAAAGAAAAGGTTATAATATGTTAATAATATTCTATGTTACTTTACAAAGATTATAATTATATTCTTAACAAAGAGACAAAAACGTTACATGCCAAACATCTCTTATAAATATATACACATTAAGCTTATGATTATTATAGCAATTATTAACTTTTATGTTGTCAAACTTAAATGTGAAATGTTTTCTTAAATACCTACATACAATTTACTTTTAAGTTCATATTACTGTTATACGTATTAAACTTGGTTGACATTTTATAATTGTCTTATAATCGTAACTTGAAATTATGCACATGCATATAAAATAAACTACATTTTTGAGTGTTCATATTACTATTACTTGTATGAGCTTAAAAAATGTAGATAAATTTTACAAACTAGGAATATTTTATTATCTTGATAATTGATTGTCATTAGACGCTTAAACAATGATTTAATATTTAATAAACTTAGATTTTTAAATCTAAAATATAAAAATTTATACTTACTTAATTTTTTAAAATCGAATTCAAAATTAAAATGTATAAATTTACTAATGACTAAATAATTTTTAAATAGTTGGCACATTGGAATTGTGGTGATAAAAAAAATTTAAATAAATATTATAATATGCTTTATAAAAACTATATTTATTAACTAACTATATGGTTAGTACTCAATAAGAAAAATTGCTTATTAAAATGTCATACTTGTTAAATATACTGTTATTTTATGTTAAAGATATACATCAATCTTATGTTTACGACTTGGAATTTCTATCCTATCCCTAAATCCTAAAACAATATCGTGAATAATTCAACCGTCTCTTTCCCTTATCGGTTACTGATCAAAAATTATTTTTTTTTAGCGATCCTACTACGCCCTAATACTTCTCTGTCCTCATCGCTAAGTTATGAAATCTTGCACACCACAATAACCGCAGTAATAATAATAATAATAGTAATAATAATAATAATAATAATAATAATAATAATATTGCCTGCGAACTCCTGCGTTCCGTCACAAAGGTTGGCAATAAAATGCAATGATTCTTCTCTCATAATATTTATTTTCTTTTTAGCCAACAATGGTAGATAATTTTACAGAATTTTAACCGAATATTTTTTAGTTCTTCCAATCTATTCATAATATGTGCGTGAATATAACATAGCGAGTCACGAATCTTCGTATTTAGAACTTTTGTGTTAATCAATAACACATATAAACAATAATTATATTAATATATCTCATTCACAATATTATGAATAGTACCCAATGATTGTTATTAAAATATATTATATGTACATATTTTATTCTATTAAATTTACATATAATTTGATTGTGAAAACTGATTGTAACAATAATAATAAAATAATGTAGTCATAGGAAAGTCTTATTTTTTTGTAAGTTTATACTAAAATATGATATATAAATTAAATGTAAGTGAAACTGTGAAATATCAGTAAAAATTATCTCTTAAGGTAATGTGCTAAAAAAATTAAAAATAATAAGTTAAAACATAATGATTGGTTAATTACTAATTAATAAATAGTGATTGTATTAAATCTAAAATTTAAAATGAATATTATTCCCAGATTAACAGCAAACAAGATATGCTTATGACATAGTTACTTTAAAATGTGTATACATTTTACCTACTATTTTAAAATAGTAGACAATACAAATCATGCAGTTTTGGTTGTTAACGCGGTTATAAAATCAATTTGAAAAATGCGAAATGATTATGTATATTTCCCTGTGACATTATGTTTTCAATATCTAGTTTCATTTTAAATTTCGTATTATGATTGCCTTTTTGACGTATATACGAGGTTATTTCATTCCGAGTTACTGCATCCATTTATCCTATATAAGCGTTCAAACGGTTCATCAAATATTTTCTTTCTCATGGTTCATCGGTTTCATAGTAGCAGCTGGCCCTCCGGGGAAAAACTCAAACCTGGTTTACCGATTCTGTTATATACGTATATTTATATATATTGTGTCGTGGATATATAAATTGACTACGACGACATGGCAACTTTTAACAAGCCAATTTCCGAATTTCTCTTCATCTCTATTTTCATCCTCTATGTCCTCAGTCCGTAGCCCTTTGTCCATTTTAATCTAACCGCACGCACCGATACGGCATCTGAGTTCTAACAAGCTTCCTTTACCCACAAAAGGACTAATCGACCATACCAAAAGTCAAGAATCAACCTCCCAATTTTCCTGTCCAAAAAAAAATGTAAAGCTGCAAGTATAATATAGTGAAATTGAAATTAAAAACTTAAAAAAAAAAATTACTGTATAAATATACCATTACATATTAAGTAAAAATAAAAACAAATAAATAAATAAATACATTCGAGTATTACATATAATATAGCTCCGTATTCCGAATTCAAAATGATTTTCTCTCCATCATTCGTTTGCAGCTCACTCGATTCTAAACGAGCAATGAATTGCCGTTTAGGGGCTTAGGATTTATTATCGAGCAACTGGTATGCAAATTGAAACTTACTGCCAAGGTCTTATCTTGTTAGATTAATACCAAGCGATCAGGTACCCACTCAAGTTGTAGATTAATTATTCATCTTATGCAACACAAACCTGCGTCGTTTACATCGAATGAGATATTACTCAAATACGATGTTTCTAGCAGGATTTATAAATAGTATAATTAAATATCCCTTATTGTTACTTTACTTCCCCTTCCTTTAATACAATGATTTTAAAACGATTGATATCATCAAGTGAGTTTCATTGTGTTATATAGGCTATAATATATACATATAATATATTATTTTATGTTTAGTGACTATATTTAAAAAACAATTTGAAGCATAAACTGTTATTAAACTGAAGCAACGTTTGCTCATAGAATGTAACTTATTTAATGTTAAGTATCATTAAATAAATATGTTTTATCTATTTATTATAAATTATAATAATATTAACTATTTAGTGCAGATGACAACCATTTTTATTTTTACAACTTTTGAACATTTTTTGTGAATTTAATATCGGTGAATATTTTTTTTATAAGGTATATGAATTATAATTGATATCACTATTAACAAAAATAAGGCAAGATGTTCCGGGCTATCATGAATCATTAAAATGATGTTATATACTTTTCTGTGCGTCGATTAAATTCTCATTTGCAGAATAAGTGGTTATTAACGTTACTATTATATGTTTATTTTAAACATGTATAGATAGTAAAAACCATAATGATGATAAACATACATTCTGATATAGTAAAAAGAATTATAAAATACATTTTTATTTTAACCAATAATTTAATATTAATAAATTATATTTCAACAAGCGCATATAATTTAGAAAATATTAAAATTTGTCTATTAATTTATTTTTGGAAATTTAAAAAAATTATAGCAATAGACACATGACCAGTGTACAACTGTTATATTATATTTAAATAGTATTTTTGGTTAACTGAAACTCAAAATAAAGCAGTTAAAATTGTCACTATTATCGCAGTGCTCCTTAAAAATCTTAAATAGTTAATTTACAGGACTAATTTATACAAATATTTTAAAAGTTAAACTATTATATTCCATTTAGCTTATTCTAATGGTTATTTTTAGTTTTATAGTTAAGACAAAAAGAAGATTGTCAACAAAACTACTAAGGAGTATAATGATTAATGAGTATATTTTATAGAAAGCATTTATGTAAACGGAAAATGCTATGATACCTACAAAATATGTGTATATTTTTGACAAAGTTTTATGTTTTTGTACAAAATTTACTAGTTATGTAGATATATTTATATACCATAAAATATCTATAGTTTTTATGTTCACATTAAATTTATTTTAATAATAGGTTGAATTAATCTTATGACCAGAAAAAAGGCCTAAAATGCTCTAAAAAGTTTCATCAAAAAAAGCAAAAGGGATTTTATGAAAATATTTAGGGATACTCAGAGGATAACAAAAATATTATTTTTCAATGCTAACTTTTGTATTAATTAATTTTTTTAGTCGTCTATCAATTTTGTTCGTTTTTAAAATAAGTATTTATTTTATACAGCGTAGTTATAATTGAATAAAAAATTAAAAAATTCAAATTTTATGTTTTGAAAATTTTATACATTACATTTATAACTTTTAAAAGTATATAGTTTGTATGATGGGAGTGACATCTATCCCTTTGGGAATAATCGGTTATATTTCGCAATTAAATAAAAACGCTTAATTGGTTATGACAAATATAACCTTACAAGTTTTAAGGGAGTCCCAGGAGAACTGTGTTGTTTACAAGTTTGTTAACAAACACCCGATGTCAGGTCGTATTTACGTTCTTGTTCATATCGGATTGGGTTTTATGGGCTCATATTCGTAAGCTTTATACCAGCCTCGTGGGAAAACTGTATTGCCAAATGTTTGCGGTTCGATTTTAATTCATCCCTCTTAGCGATCATTTTTGTCTCAGGCATAGTGAACGTATTTTTATTTTAAAATGTATTTTGTTATATACTATACTGTGTACACTTTCAATACACCAGTGGGTTTGCATACAAACTACAACACGGGAATAAATGGACAGTAAAAACATGATAATGCAATATTCGCTTTAAAAGTCCACCGGGTGTATGTACAGACAAAGCTTAAAAAACATAGCTAATGGCTATTCGGATACTTTGTTACCCCTACGTTTTCATTACCTACAGTATATTGGAAAGCACTTTCCAAATGTTACTATGGCGATTTTGTATCATGTCGTATAGATTTGTTTGATCAAATTATAAAATGTATAACACATTTCTAAAAAAAAAAAAAAAAAATTGAAAAAATGTTAACGTTTAAAAATATGTTGGAGTATTTTACATACATTTTTTCAGTAATATAAAAGTATATCTTACATATTAATATATAGTGTTAAAAATTAATTCATTGTTAATAATTGAATAAAATATAATTATAAATAAACATTTACACGTCATTTTAGCTATAATAATAAAATTATGATAAATAATAATACTAAAATATGTTATTATCTGAATTGAATAAAAAAAAAATTTACACAAAACCTTTAAACTATTAACATTAAAATAAATTGATAATGGTAATATATAGATGTCCAATTCTACTTTTAATTTTTAATTTTCATAATTGTATTTAAAATACTTAGTTCCAAATAATATTTGGATTGAATCCCACTAAATGAAACCGTAAAAATAATAAATGATGTTAATATTTACAACTGAACTGACCTATAAGTTTCACATTAAGTCTTATATTTTACTAGATTTTACTAACTGAAAACTTTTGCGAAATTATTCCAAATTCGAACTATTGATTTTTATAATATTATAGTTTGAATAATATTTCTTTATAACATAAATAATTAATATGATAATTATAAAATATTAAATAGAATTTTCAACTATAGAAAAATATCAAAACTTTAAAAAAATAATATTCTTTCAATAAAAAGTAAATGTTTATATTTATTAAGATATAATTAACTGTTTTATAAATCGCTGGTTAAAAAAATGTTTTATTGCTGATTGAATTTAAATTAATCTTTAATCTAAAACCTTTGAAATATTAATTACGTTAGTTAGTTAGTGATTTTAATTACTTAACTAAACTTTTACGTATGTCAATTAAATATAACGTTATTTTTTAACTTTTAAGATGTATACCCTAAGATACAGTTAAAATAAATGTTAAAGTCATCTTTTACCACTGTTCTAAACTTTCCCTTTAATGTAAAAACAAGAAATATGTTTTATTAAATCAATAGATACCGACATATCGACAGCTATGTTACATTATAAAAACGTAAAAAACAATTTTATTTCTAGTGAAATTGAATTTTTTATGCAGAGTTCGAATAAGGTTATTTGGTATTGATTGTTCATAGTCAGTTATTGATAAAACCATATTTCAAATGCTATAAAAACGATTTGGAAGTATATATAAATTGGTAATTCACATTTTTCAATTGATGAATTTGTTGCACTAAAAGTAACAGTTATAATTTAAAAGAAAGTTATCATTTAATCATAAAATTCCATTTCTGTGAGTTAGAATACTAATATTTGGTAAATTATATTCAATAAATAATAATCATATAAATAGTCAATTTGTTGCAAAATATTGATGATGAAGATTATTTTGAGAATTGTTCTTTATTTGAACTCTAATAATATTATTAAAATTTAATAATTTATTTTGAATAAACCTTAAAATTTAAATAAGCATATTTTTTTACTATGATTATTATTCAAGAAAAAAAAACCACAATAAAGCAACTTTTGAAATAGTATTATGTAATTTTTTAGAAAATACTTTTCAAGATAAAAAAATGCACTATAATTAGTATATCTAATATTAATTGAAAACCAAACACGTAATATATTTATTAATTACTGAAAAAATGTGAATAGCGATGGACGTACGTTATATAGATATATTTAATTCCTGTAAAATTTATAGATGTTACAAATTATATGTGAAATAGGACATATCAAAAATGATAATATAAAATAATTGCACAGCGCAAACAGAAGAGGTATTGTTTATTATGTTTTGTTATTGCCAATGTTCTGCCTCGAAAATTAAGGTATTCATGACCTTCGTGTTAAATTATTTACCTAATACAACTACTTGAGTAATCTATTTCAACAGTAAAATACCTTCTACGTGAAATTAAATTCGGCTTTTCTTATAAGTTAATTTTATAAGTATAGAAAATATTTTATAATATTTATCTCACACACGAATTACTCTTATATAGTATTATAATATATATGACATATACATTAATGTTTAATTAAATATAAATTTTTTTTAAATAAATTAAAATACATTACAGTCATAGTTATTAAGAATAATAAATTATTAAAAATCAAGCATTGTTTTCAATATTAATTTGCCAATGGCTTTATTTTTAGATTTATACATAATTATTTATACTTTAAAGTTACTACGATATCTTTTGAAACTTATTATTATTTCAAAACTTCAGACTAGTTATCATAAAATTTATTATATAACATTAAAACTCTAAAGTCTAAACCATAATAAATATTATAAATTATTATTCAATTATTAAAAATCTTTTATACAAAAATATCCAACCTTAAATAGGTTTTTATTAAAAAAAAAAAGTAATAGCAATATTTTATAAATAATTTAGTTTTGTAAAATTAGATTATGGTTTGCCAACTAATAAAAAATCACAAAAGTCATTCTGCTAAATAGCAGGTTTTAAGATAACCATTGACCACACATTAAATAGGTCACTGTAATGGATAAACTTAGTTTTAATTAATTAATAAATCTAAAATATGAAAAACAATAAGTGCTTATTTGAGGAATTGTGTCATTTTCTATTTCTAAAGATATTTTATATTCTATTTATATTTGGTAGTTATAGCAATCTACATACTATTAGTAATTCTATTAATTTAATGATATATTAAACTTATTTTTTCAAAAAAAAAAAAAAAATATATATTATATTAAACTATTAATCATTAATAAATTATAGTATTTTTATCGCGTATCCTAGGTACCACAGTATGAACACATTTTGTAGTATAATTAGTTCAAAATTAGTCTAAATAATTTTTAAATTTCATTATGCGTATAAAATAATAATATACATAATTTTGAAAAGTACTACGAATAATATTTTCTTATTTAGGACATATTAATAACTAACTGTGTATACTATACTTGTCATTGAATAAACAATATTTTAATTTAATTTGAGGTTGATAAGTATTATATACATAAATAAAATATTTTATAAATATTATATAATATATATATATATATATATCTGTATTTATAATCCAATGAATATTATAACTTTAAGAATACCCGTGCCCAATAATATTTTTACAGACACTTCTCAATTGTTTTTTTTTAATATTGAAATAAATAGATTTTATTGAGTTAATAATAGTAAAAATATACGAACTGAGTATAAAAACTTGGTTTTAAATCTGATTATGTAAATGTAAGTTTCAGAATTCCATAATGTGTTACATATTTTATTAAAATGTTTCTTAGTAGTTGTTAACTTCGTAGTTACAAACTTTTAATTTTACTGTTTTTCTTTTTTTTTTTTTTTTTTATCAACTTTTTGTAATTATAACATAACTTTTTGAAAATATTTACTTTAGTGTATACTTAATATAATTTTTAATCCAAACTTTATTGAATTTCGAAACGAAACTTTAAGCACTTCTATTTCTCCTAAAACTGTTATTTCTATAGTAAGGAAATATAAAAAAATCAAATGTAGTACTTATTACCTCATAAAATGAAAATACCTATACATATATATTCAAATTAATAATAGTAGTTCTAAGTATGAACATAGTGAGACCAACTTGCATTTCTTTACAAATCATTGACATCAAGGTTTAAGTTAGTCTCTTTCAAATTTTTAATTTCCGATATTCAAAGAAATTAATGTAGATAAAATCGAAATAATTCAAAAAATAAATACATATTGACATGATTGAAAACCCAACAGCAAATGTTCAAATCAAAATTATTTAATTAAATATAAAATTTGATTAATTATTTGACTTAATAAATGGAAATAAATCTAATCAAATAACTTATTATAATATCAGTTCTATTTTATTTTACATTTGTTTTTTCATCTCAAATGATTGAAATTTGAATTTTCTCGCCGAACAAAGCACGTCAAGCATATAAATATTATGCTGAATATATTCATGGCGTTATTCTACTGGACATTTATTTTAAGCTCTATAAATACGTAAGCTTCATAATGTTATAATATTACCTTGTGATATATATTATATATATATACATTTAAGAGTATATCAATATAATGAGTTATAACGTGGTAAGTATACGAATATGGTTTTAAAATAAAAATCTGCGATGTGTAAAATTAGGTATTAGTATGAAATTTGAGTTTAGGTGTACGATGGTGATGAAAGAAAAAGAAGAACCCATCTATTCTTCGGCGCGCCTGTTCGACTTTACAAAATGCCGTTTGGAATACTAAACGACCTTTGTAGAGGATAACACCTTAAATTGCATTACGTTAGACAAATAATACACCGGAGTCATCTTGTTAAAGAAACTCTATACTACAAATCGGATTAAATTTTTCGGTTTATTATATTTTTTTGTTTGTTGATCAAAAGTTATGCATTTCGAATTGAAAATAAAATACGATACTACCAAATGAAAATTAAGGCCCATGCATAATTTTGATGGTTCATTAAACGCACGACCGACTAAATATACACGCCATACAAACTATAGTATTTACTATATTTTACTATATTATGTACATTGTGCACTATATTACTATATTAAAATATAGTATATTAGTGACTGATAAAAAAAGTAGTGAACGGTTTTTTATCAATTCAAATTATGTACAATGTGCTCATACTAATATGTGCTAGTATGTACACGATAATTAAAAATTAATTATTTCATAAAAAGTAAAATGTATAATTTGTGAGGTATGATTTATAAGGTATTACATTTATTTTTTTAATTAAGTATATCTACTTTTATTTAGAAACTTCAACAATTAAATTTTCTTGGATGTCAAAAATAAGCGCTTTGTGTTAATTTAATTAAATATAGTATTTCAGCTATTAAAATTCGGAGATGATATTAATGGGTTGCTTCCTCACTCAAGTAATCATATTTATCGTAATGTGATAAATGATAATTGCTTATATTTAAATTTAATCATAAAATTAAATATTTTAACTTTCTATAGATGTTTTAAAAATGCATATAATATAATAAATAAAATTAGAATGACTTTTTACCTTCATAACGATTTAAGCACAATATGTTATCTACTTGTATAAATAGTGACTGATATTATAATATGCTTTATTCGAACACAAAATAATTATATATATATATATATATATCATCATACAATGAAATATTCTTACTTTCTAGTGCCTGTTACTTCTACTACTTTACATTTGCTTCGATTCCACCAAGTTGGCGTGAGGGTCCAGTAGCTCGAAACTGCACTCCGTGCCCATCCTTCTTCTGGATAAAGAAGAACCTATACAATTTAAAATATTTATTAGTAAATTAAATAAATATTTTTAATGAAAACTTATAGATTTAATTGTTATTATCTATGTTTAGGTATTTTTCGGAAAACAGAAAATATTCATCTCCACACATTCTTATACGTATAATATATGAAATCTCTAAAACGAAACTTTTTGGAATTAAATTTAGAAAATTTGGATCATATTTACATTTATTCATTAAAATTTTACATTATTTTTAACATTTTTATCTATACGATTAAAGTCAATAGAAAGATTATAAATTATAATATTTATATCTTAAAGTAGAATTTATATTGTAATAACTAAAATTTGGTGATCTACAACAGTGTCTAAATAAAATATTCATTATATTAAAAATTAATGGTGTTTAAAAGATAGAAATGGGGAACGTAGATAACCGCACTGTTGTACGTAAGAGTCGAGTATACCTCACCATTGAGCAGAGACTGTAATAGATGACATATTAAATTTGAATTTGATGATAAATCATTTTATATGATGAAAAATCATTATGAGTAAAGATAAACCAACTTTTTGATAACCAAAGGTGAGAATAGAACCTCATATTTTGTATAAAGGTATGAATGTATTAATTTTACTACGATGCGTTTTATTTTTTGTATCTGAAATATAACTAGTTCAAACAATTATCTGGTCGTCTACTTCGATAAAGATATTTAGTATAAAATTGAATATGGTTGGTCCTTTTGGGAGATTAAAATTTAAAATTGTCAGTTCTTTTTAAAATAATTGAACGCGGAAAAAAATGAACATCAGCTGATACAATTTTAATTTAATTATTAAAATAATTGTTTAGTTTTCCTAAGTAGGAAAAAGTTAGATCAACGTTTGATTTTTTTTTTTTTAATTGTTTTTCTATTAATGTCGATAAAAGTTTTTGCTTAATCAAAAAGCTTTTATTATGTCCCTTATAAATACCTAACATAATAATTAAGTATTCACAGAGATTTTTTATGAGTTTTTGAAGATTTAATGCTGATAAATTTATTTGGTAAATACTAAATATTATAAACTATTACAATAATATAGTAAATACAATGTGTTTCAAAAATAACTTAATCAACCTACCATAATAGTTATATAAAAAAAGTAACATGTTGTGAAATAAACTTAATATAATATAAGCTGACAAGACTGAATGAATTCAGTTTTCGTTCGAAATTGATTTTCGTATATGATGAATTATCATTGAGTTGAAATGTAACACATATTATATTACAGTGATTTATTCAATGACTAGAAATAATTACAGTGGTTACCTACTTTTTACTTGTTTTATTTTATTTTTATTTAAAGTTATTACTTAAAATCTATAAGCTTGATTTTGTAACAACTTATAAAAATATACCCATTTCTAATATACCATTTAAATATATTATCAACCTTAATGATTCATACACAAACATAAAACAAAACAAAAAATACAAAGTATTTGTTGATTAACATTTTGTATGTACTCATATGATTTAAATTTTTTCATTTATTTAGTTTAATTTTAAATAATATTCACAGTTGGTAAAGTAATTATCTTTCGTATTTAATTATATATTATAAAATCCATTTAAAGTTATACAAATAAAAGGAAACTGATAGTAAATAATTTATCCTGTGAATGTAAAAATAAGAATAAAAAATCATTAAAAACAGTGTCAATACGTATTACGTAATATTGTGAGTCACCTATCTATTACACCTAAAATTGTCAAAAGTCGAAGACATTACTTTGAAAAGTCGTATTTTGCCATCGCTATTTATCTTGATTTAGGAAACTATAAAGTGGTAGACCTAGATTTCTTGTATAGAATTCGTAGAAAATTGCTTTAAAACATCGTTGGCAGTACAAATTTATATATATTAGAGCAAAGGGGGATCAAACGACATTTACATTAGGCCTAAAAAAACTTTCGCAGTTCGTTTAAAAAGTTTGTTATTTCCCGGTTGGATCGAACGGTTACTTCCAATGGAGATTTATACGAAAAAGAATCGTTTTATCTCCGCAATGACTACTAAATCGTACTATGCATAAGAAAAACGTAGACGTGATATTGCGATATTTGAGATGTACAATACAAACTTAAGAATAATAAACATGAGATAACCTGAGTATAAAAAATAAGTAATAACGAAATAAATAATAATACTATGGGGAAAATATAATACAAAATTGGAGTTTCCGCCGGAACTGGCTGATTTGCAATTAGGAATGTGAAAGGAAATAATGTTATGCACGGTACGGTCCTGAGGCGATATTACTAGATGTAGCATTCATCGTCGACCGCGACGGAGATGGAAATCTTTTCCACCCGATTTGTTCCAACTTGAAATTATCAAATATCCGATTTATCCTGAGGTTTGCGGCTTCAATGTATAAGGGTAAAAATAATAATAAAGGTAAAAAAAAACTCTTGAACATATATTTTATCATGTTCCATCTCGCACTATCGTTACATATATACAAATATAATTTATAACATGTATGACAGTTTAACATATTCTAATCATAAATTTAACCAATTAAAAAAAAAAAATTAGACTGTTTTCGACCCATTAAAGTATAAAAAAAGATTACGACAAAAATCATTGGAAAATTACACTAAGTGTACTAATGACAACGTAGTACGTACAATGTATTAGAAGCTTAACTATAGTTCATATTATAGTCTGGGAAATTCAAATAGATTTTAAAGTCAAGATTTTTATGTTTTGTAACTGCGATTTGTATTAGCGTACAATTAGTTAATATTTAAACTATTTAATTTATTAAGACAAAATAATTTATAACTCTTCACAATTCATACTACATTTTAAATAACAGAATATTAAAAATTAATAAAAAAAAAAAATATGCGTGAAAATATGTGTATCGTATTAAACATTTTATTATGATTTAAAATACTTATGAAATTGCATTTACCTTAAATTGACAAAATATAACATTTTTTCGCTTTATAATTTTTCATTACAATTTATTAAAGTTGTTTTTTTGTTTTTTCGTGTCTAAATATACATTAATAAAACAATTCATCATACATATTAAAAAACCTTTACTTTTCAAAGTGCATATAAAACAGTACATGCGAATAATAGATATATTGGTTTCTTAATTTAATATTAAGGTGGGCGTTAATTCAAGTAAATGTTGATTTAATCCTGATTTATGAATTCTAGAAAAAACTTTATTTTACCTCAAAACAACTAAAAGTAAATAAAAAATATTCAGAAAAATAACATTTATAAATCTAGCAAACTAAAACAATATTGTATTATTTTCATTTTCACTCTTACTGAGGTATTTAAATCCAAAAACTTCTACTATCTATAATAATTAATACTCTATTCTGCTGTATAAATACTAAATACCTATATAAATAAAGATTTAAACAGAGATTGTGAAATTTTTTCAAATAAATATTAATAATTACAGTTATTTTTAATATTATATAGTTTAAGTTAAATTGTATTTAAAATAGGAAAGATATAAAAAAATATACACAGTATTCAATTTTGCGAATATATTCATAGAAAATATATAAAACACAATTTTCAATAAAACATAAATTACATAATCGATGACTAAAAATCGCACAGTTAATGTGTTGAATAATTAAAAGATGATAGAAAGTTAAATAAATAAGTTAAGCATAAGAAGATATTATCTTCATAATAATATTAATGAAATATACATAGGTAACCAAAAGAGAATAACTTTTTTCTTATTTTTATTATATTTAATGCCTTCAATTGTATTTTGAAAGTAAAAAAATTATTTTGTAATTACTGCATATAATTAAGATTCTGTTAAAATTTATAACTGATGAGACATTCGTATAAAAATGAAAATAACCAATTGGATTTATATAAATATATTTTTTTCTTATCTAGAGCAATTATGTAAATATGCAGCACTATACTGAATTCTGAATTTTAATAGTGGTTTTTAAATTGCATTAATATTTGCAATTCCCTTTTATGTAAAAAATTAATTTTTGGACACAACGGTTTTATAAAACCTTTTAAAAATGTTCACACTGCAATAAAACTGTAGAAATTTTATATTACTTAACATTGAATATTTTAATATTTTAAATTGTTTATCAACTGGATGTTAGTTATTTTAAGGTTATTTTTAATATATTTAAATTGCAGCAGTGAACACATCATGTGTTATGTAATGTTCACTATCAGTTTTTTTAACTCATATTTTATTTAGGTACAATTTTTGATTTATGGAATTCGCATTAAAAATGTTGGTAATAGATTTATTATTAACCGTACAATCGTATATATCATGAATTATATTCAATTAATTTAGAAATTTATAACCAAAAATTACAAACATATTTTTAATAAGCTGAAATTTATTTAAAACTGTTCTATCAATGATTTTTTTCTTTCTTATTATTTATAATAGGTAATTTAAATAATTTTCAATTTGAGTTAAATGAAACAAACAAGTAACAATGTATTACGTTTATATTTTTCCATTTAAATTACTAAAATCTTCGTTTATTTAAAAACTTTAGCTAAAATTAAGCTATTATTGCATACATTTAAATGCTTATCTATTTAATCTATATAAATTTAATATATATATATTGTTTAATACTACAGTATTATATATAGTTACTAAAACTAAAATTTTAACAACATTTTTTTTTTTTACTACCTACACAATAATTGTCATTATTGCTCCCAAATAAAACAAAATATAGGTAAATCGGGGACTATACTATGATAGTACCCCGCTTAAAATATGTGTAACTATATTATTTTATACTTGCATACAAAATAACTGTTGTAATCTACAAGTTATTTCCAAATTAATTAAATATGAATATTGTTTGTGATCTGCGCTGTCACTATGCAAGCGTTTGTTTATGTATCAATTTCAATAGTTACAATACTCACAATAGTCTTATATTTAAGTATATAATTTCGAAGATGAATATGACACTCACTTGTGAATTTTTTTTACAAGTCTTCGTGCAAAAATTTAAAAACTAATATAATATACGAGTATTATAAAAAACAAATAACAAATAGAAAATATATTATCGTGACAATTTAAATAAGTATATTTTTTTTATTGTCATTTATACCTATATTAGAATATGTAATTTTAATCAGCCCTAGTTGGCTAAAACCAAAGTTTTGTTCGTCATCGACAAAAAAAAAAATAATAAAATCTTAAGTATATAACTAGAGTCATAATAGCAATTATTTTGCGACAATTGAGAAAGCTCCGAAAGGTATTTGTCATGGAGCACAAACACATATAAGATATAAGCCATTTAAAAACATATTTTTGACGGGGAATTCCAGATGAGTACAACAACTTTTGCACGTGCGATTTGTCATTGTCACGGATTATATGGCTAGCGTGCTGGTGCTCTTGTAGAATATGAACTCTTTGGTATAAATTACTTTTACTTGCTCAAAGTGTCGCCTTTGAAATGGAATTATTTATGATGTAATATATAAAATACCGGCATTCGTACTAGCGTGTTGTTATCATTATCATCATTATCATCATCATCATCTTCATCATGATTGTTATTATTATTATCAACATTAAAATTATCATTATGACTATTGCGATGACATTATCATTAGTAACGAGACAGCTCTGATTCGCGTGTGTTACTGAAATTAAATCTCAACTTAAGCCTGAATAGTAATTCCAATTCCCAGAGCTAAAATAAAATTGGTTCACGAGATACACAGATAATATGCATTATTATAACAAAAAACGTTTGTGCTTTTCGTTATATGGTTTGTGATAAAGAAAAAGGCAATTAACACAATAGTCGCCAGTTATACACAAAATTTGACTGGTGAAGATTGGAATACTTTCAAAGGGAGGTTGAACCCCAAACGATATTATTTAAGCTATTGCATGCACAATGCATAAAATAATAATAATATTATTATTATTATTATCCTTAACATTTTCATTCGTTGCGTATACTGAAGTCTACTTTTTCAATGTCAGACTTTTGAAACTGATTGATGGTTATATGAATTTACTATCTACTTTTTTTAAAAAAAATATTGATATTCTTTCTAAGCCATACGAAATTAATTTTTATTTAGGTTTATACATACATCAAATATTTTAATTTTATGTAGGTACCAATAACGATAACAAAATATAATGCTAATTATCGTCTAGATATTTTGATTATATACATTAAGTCCAACGTTAAACAAAAAACAAATTTAAATTAAGTTTAATTGTAATTATAAATAACAAAACTCAAATGATGAAAATATTATTTATTACTATACTATGTATTATCAGATAATTTAAGTAATACAATCGTAGATATTGGAATTATTAAATTAAAACTTACTTATTATAGTTTCTATTACTACTAGAAACTCAGTTTTTTTTTAAATAATATAGTCAAAAATATTTTATTTTATGGAATTTCTACATGTTATAAATAATATTTTATTAAGTTATTTTCATTTTATATTTTTATATTTTAGTAAACTCTAGCACCTAATATTCAGATATCTATAATTGTAACATCATAATATAATTGAAAAAAAAAATAAAAATATAACTCAAAATGTTTCACATTTTTCAATAAAATAAAATACAATAAAGTCTCCAAATTTAAATACACTAATAAATGACTACAAGTAATGAATATTTATATATATATATATTAACATAAAAATTTCAGGTAAATAAATATTATTCGTTTATTTTTTACTTTACAAAACGATAAAATAGATGTTAAACGATTAATAAAATATATATATATATATATTACATTTTATTAATAGTCAAAACTTGATTATTATTATTCTTAACTCTTAGCCCTTTAAACTTAACTTAACTCTTTAAATAAAATTTAAAAAAAAAAACTTTACATTGTTGTAGAATTTAAGTATAAACACGTATAAAATATTATAATAATTGATTTTTAATTATATATTTTTTCTCGTTTACGTTTTATTTTGGATACTTCCCCCCTCCAAAAAAAAAAAAAAAATTAAAACTGTAATACACATTCAATTGTTATACACATTCAATATCACAAAATATTACCCAAAAGTATATTGTAGATACCTAACAAATGCAAGTTTTTCAATACACGAATTTGAATATATTGAATGGGAAATGAAATCCCATTGATATATTTTTGAAGATTTCTCTTTAAAATTAATTAGTAGATATTTTTATTTTTTTAAATATGAAATGATATTGAAATAGTTAATTTAAAATATATAAATAATTGTGCATTTCACAGAAGTTATAAATATTTTTTTAATGTTCTAATTTTTATTTGTCCTTTCTATTTAATCTATAACTAATAAAACAACAAAAAATACTCTTTTATAAAACTTTTTTTTTTATTATCTAGTAACCTATTTATTTATTTATTTGATTATGTGTCAATTATTCATATTAAATCATAAATTACAAATATACAAGTTAAAAATATTAAAAACTTATTCAATAATTTTGTATTTAAATAATTTGAACTTTTGTATCTGTATTCTTCAAATTTAATAAATCGAAAACCAAACTTTAATATAGACTACAAATTT
The DNA here is from genome assembly GCF_002803265.2 of Melanaphis sacchari. NCBI lineage: Eukaryota > Metazoa > Arthropoda > Insecta > Hemiptera > Aphididae > Melanaphis > Melanaphis sacchari. The sequence goes on from NW_020271042.1 coordinate 5,615,702, forward strand.
ATAACACCCTTAAAACATTGACATTCGAATTTCGAATGTACCTATATAATAGAAAAACTAATCGAAAACTACTTGCTATTACTAGGAGGTACTTGAATAAAAGCAATTTTTGATTTCAATGGTCTCCTTCAATTTGAATTAGTTTTCCTATTTACGACCTAAAACCACTAGGGATAACGACAGATAGAAAATTCTCAAAACATTTTTTTTACCTCTTACATTATTTTTAAACGTTACCAATATATTTTTTATATATAAAAAAAAAAGTGACTGGTCAGGTGAATAAAAACTCTAGAGACTTTTCAGCGGTCTCTGTATATAATTGAAAATGTCACCCACGAAACACCGTTATCATTTGTCGCATACATTTGTTCACACACACTAGGGAATTTCAAAGAAGCATGTCTTATACATGGCGAAACAGTAACATTTGTGGTCATGTTTAAATTATAATACGACGAGATAATTAAAGTAATAATTTTAACTGAGGTTATAAGGTCTTGTAATGAGATTGCAGTATTACAGGATTCTTTTTATAGTTATTTTTAAATAATCTAAAGTCAAGTTATAATCAATATATTACATTTAAAATCATGAAAATCTTTTAAAAATTTTATTTTACTATTTTTTTTAGATGGTCATTAAATTGTAATAGTTTTTTTATTCAGCTACGTCTAATAAACATTTAAATATTTTTAATTTCAACTATCTTTCTGACTATAATAATATTTATACAAATAATTTATGAATATATTTGGGTAATTACTAATAAACTGTAAATTTTACTGTTTGTTTATTAGTTGAAAACTAATACAATCGAAACTTTTAAGAAATTAGAAAATATTTTCTCTTCAAAGGATTTACTCATATAGTAAAATTGTCAATTGTTAGTTAGAGTGCTACTTGAAACTTTTAAAGCATGAATAAATGATTACAGACAAATCTAACTACTTGAAAAACAAAAAAACTCACATTTTTTGTACCTTATTTTACCCAATATCTAAAAAAACAACGACACAACTTAGTGTAACAAATACATTTCTCACACTTCACCGACTATCTAAAATATCGACCGCTTAAATTTCACAAACGATCATTTAATTATTTTGAAATGATGTGATGGGGTATTTTCTTTTGCCCGTACTCTATACGCAAATAATTTTGGATCGTAGAAAATTTTATGCAAATCTAATTTAACGTTGTAGCAAAGTAGCAAAGTAATGAACGATACTACATGCATGGTAGTGCGTCATCCATGTACTATATGTTTATACATTATTATATAGGGTTACTAAAATATATGTAACATTCTCTCAGCGGATCTTTTAAACAAAATCCTACCAACGGTGCATAAATATGTGCCATGGATAACAGTATCGCGACACCGATGAATAGGGGAACGGGCTATCGACCCCTAAGGCCTATCGAGGGTGTTTTTTTTTCTAACACGTTTTGCTTTTTACGTCTCGTTCATCATGCCCTCGGGTGTGTGTGTAGCAATTTTGGAGGGTATTGGATCTATTACTGCATAAGGAACAATATACAGTGACAATGCACGAAGGATATCACATGTCCAATTTCTGTGTGTGGAAAGTAAAAAAAAGAGTTGGCACGTATGTAACAGTAGGAAAATAGTGACTAAGAAATGGTTTTTCGTTTGTGCTGATCATGCATTGCATCCGTAAAGTCTTATTCACTATCTAATATATCTACATATATTTTTAAAAATTTTACAACGTTTTTAAAAATTTATACGTATTTCTTTAGCAGTGATGATCAACACGATCACCTTGATCGAGACAACGATAGCCAATAGAATATAATTTTATTTTGTAAATGAGTACATTAGAGAATACATAGGATATTTTTTCAGATTATAACTGCAAAAGAAATTGCGAAATGATAATAAAACGGATATTTATTTAGTAATGGAAAATGTGCTCACGGAAAAGCACAAAAATAGACGTACAAATAGTTTTGAATTAAAAATAAGCTAGATAATAGAATATTTAGGATAAGTAGGACTTAAATATTTACACGAAAAATGTGTTTATGGCATTTTTATTTTACTTTTCGCTGCTATTTTCAATATTAAACAAAACGTCTGAGACGAAAACAAGTCTTCTTTAAACAAACAATTAATTAGTTTTATTAATTAAAATAATTTCTGCGAATGGTTTAAAAGTTGTATTAGATTTGTTTGTTTATTATTTTTATTTTTAACTAAAACGAACAATTTTTCTTTCAGTTTCGGGTATACTAAAAATAAGAAGAAAATGAATCTATATATCATGTTTCTTTCTAACAACAATAATAAGGAGAGAAAAAAGTCAATAACTGAGATACCATCTAGGAAAACCATATTATATAACACGAAAATGATATATTTATTAACCATTATATTGTTATTTTATACACACAATCACACAATATTATTATTAATCTCATACTACTAAAGAATATCATATAAAACGTAAAATTTCTAAAATTTCTATATTACCGATAAAATTAAAATATATTTAATTTTCATATATTTTTATATATATATATATATAAATGTATTTTCAACTAAATTAAATCATAATAATTATATATGCATGATAATTTATCATACAACTACTCATTTGTTAAGCAAACTTGTATAATTAAATAAATTAAGAAATAATATATAATGTTATGTATACAAGTTTTTAATATTAAATAACATGTAAATGACGTTAACACTGAAGTTTATTTTAAGTGATAATTTTTTGAGTAAGTTATGTATTATTTTTCTTTCATGTTACCCTATTATAACATAATATTCTTCAAGAGGATCTTTACCGAGTCATTCATGCTTAAGTGAATATTTAAAAACAGAAAAAAAATATGTGACTTTGGCAAATCAATTTTAAATCTATGAAAACTAAATTGTTATTTATCGATTTTATTTTTTATTTTTTAAGAAATATATCATGGAAATTTTGACGTAAATTGAAGGCTATATTTAACAAATAATTCATACCTAAAAATTATTTTAAAACAATTCTATAATATTTTATTATATTCTTATTTATGCATGAAACCAACGCTTTAATCAATAATTTAGGGAAAAACAAATAATATTATTTTTTTTAGATTTGAAAACTGTTTTACCATGATGTATTTTTGACAGTTTAACTAAAAAATCGTCGGATTCACACACTACATTTACCTAAAGCCACATAAAATATATATGTTTATATTTATAAGTTTTAACTATCAAAATGACAAGGGTCGAAAACCCTGAGATATTCATTTATTTTTTAAATATATACCGTTAAAACATTTTCGTGATCAAGTAGGATTATGTAAAAAGTAAAACGCAAAACCATATTTTCATAAAATTCCACAAACCTTGGTCCTGTGTATATTTAAACTAAATATTTTTTTTATATATTTTTTCAATCATTAGTTATGAATTCAATGAAGATAAATTAAATAATACATACTTCAAACAAGTCAAATACATAACATAGATATATTTATCAGTAAATAATATAGAGCTTTAGTAGATATTTTATATTATGAGTGAATTTAACAGAACTATAAGTTAATATTTTTGGGGATGAGAAAAAGCTCAAAAAGTTTTTCTTCATAGAAAAACTGAATACATAGATAGTTTTTAATATAATGTTCTCACAATAAAAAAACCTTTTAATCTATAGCAAACCAATTTTTCAGTAAGTCGTTATTCACTCATAAGTGTAATTTATATGCAACAAATATTATTAACAGTTGAAAAAATTTTTGAAATAGGCATCTATTATCACAATGCTACAGTTATCTAAAACTCAGTAAAACCAAATCATTACAGATTCTTTAAGACTTCGAATAGAACAAAATAATTGAGCTAATGTGTCCATAACAATGTGATTTATATTCTAATAAATGTATCCTTTTTATGGTTATGATAAAACTTGAAAGTAATTTTGAACGATGAATGGTAAAAACCAGCTTTCATACGATGACGAACAAACATACAACATAAAAGTTTTGGTAAAATATTTACAGTAATTATTCAAAAACAAAAAATCAGAGAAAATTAACTGTTCGAATCGTTATTTGCATTAGTTGAACCTATATTTTATCCCACTAACCTATCATATATTTTTGTGTGATACCTGTTATTTTTTTTTTGATTGAAATGGTACATAGCCACAAAAAATGTGTTATTGTTATTATTTATTCTATCATGTTGTTTACGAAATAATATATAATAATCATATTAATAACAAAGTGTATCTATTTTATTGAGTTCATGAGTACGATGTATTAAATGTTTTTAGTTATGCAGTTCTGTGGTTAAATATGTATATATCATTATAATAACATCGCGTAATCTATTCATGAAACTTAAAGCTTATCATAATTCCTCGATGATGAAAAAATAATTTCGAAATTCGATCTATGATAATAATATTATCATTACACGCGTAAATAGCTTATTTTTACGGTCAGTTCAGCAGCAAACGTCACAAGTACAACGACAACACGTGCACGCGACCGTAGGGCATAATGCAATAAATGATAATTTATTCACTTATTCTACAAACTATGAAAAACATTTGACTTACTTTGTTCGGATATCCGTTGAACCGCATGATTTTCCTGCAAGACTTGCCACGATTTTGCCGGTAGAACGCCTGCACCGAACCGCCCGGGCTGTCGCCCAGATGCTGTTCTGGCGACGACGCTTTCGCCTTTGACGGTTTATTTTTGCGTCTCGCGCCCGGAAAACACCCGAAAACGGTGGTTCCGCAACATTCGTCAGCGTCCTTCATGTCCAGACGTAGTATAAGCGGCCGCGCCGCGGTCTCGCCTGTATGAGAATACTCCAAAATTTAATTTTTGAAAAACAACAATATTCGAAAAATGAATCGAAAACCGGGAACAACAGTGTGGTTGCCGTCTATCGCCCCGCTGCCTCAAGTGACTACGGTCAATTACGATGACAACGAAAATACGAGTGAAGTCCAGTGCAACGGGAACATTACAATATTTAACGTTGTATTAAAACAATTATTCAATGTTACAATACGTCGTCGCGTTATTCAGCGGCGCTCACGCTAATGCGCGGCGTACCCTACGACGGAGGAGCTGGCCGGGGCACGATCGTTGGCCACCGTGGTAGCTAGTATTGTGCCGACTACGACTGTCGAGAAACGCGATTTTCCGACGACGCCGCCGGACTCTCGGCGGGATGATGAGCTTTTCCGCGGTCGGGCCGTCGCGCGTACTGCTTGGTACGGAGCAGAGAGCACACGGTCGGCGGCGCATCGCACCGACGCGTTGCCAAGGGCGACCCGCGCACGCCGCGGACGAAACCCTCACACCCGCCCGCCGGCCCGTCGACAACCCGCTGATGCTGCACCCACATGCACGACCCATCCGTTGCAAAGCGTGGGGTGGCGGGTTGGCATAGAACGTTATACGTTCGGCGGCACGGTCGACGGCGAGGAGCGGCGCTGCGTCGGCGGAGGAGAAACTCGAATTAAGCCGTTTCAGTTCGCCACGGCGGCACCATCGTTAACGCGCCTCGGCGGATCACGGCACGAGAGCGACTTGTGCCGTTTATACGATTTACATATCGTAAGTAGGCACCTATACGAATGACACGATAATTATTGTTTAGTTGTTGTTGGCACTACGACGATTCTATTTTTTGGATGTATGCGCTTTTCGCGGTGTCTATTACAATCGCCTGCAAAAGCGTGTGCGCCTCTTATGTATTATATAAATTATATTTAATATTTTTAAAAGTATAATATAATTACTCAAGCCACTACATCTATTTCGAATCATCCGCTGAGCCTGTGACCCTCTTACGTTATCTGTTCTTTTTAAGTAGACTATAATATTATGCCTAATGGTTATATACATATTACACGTCATGCTTTAACTGTCATGCTAAATCACCAAGTTATTAAACATCTGACCGTGCCGATGTAGGATATCGGGGAAAGTAAAATAAAATAAAGGTATTTTCCATTTTAAAATCGCCGTAAACATCGCAAACATGAATATTTGTATATACATTATACACCTATTCTGTTAGTAACCGTTATCTGCTGTAATGTTTATTGCGCTGTGTACATGTTATGCTGTGCCTAAACAACTTATACGTGTCATGAATTGTGTTTGGACATTCCCTTCTATACCCTACCCGCAAGTTTCAATGACGTGTTTCACCGCACTGAAAGCCTGGTGAAGAATTTTCCCTCTGTTTTCTCGTTACCTTATTCAAAAATACTTCACAGTTGAAGAAAATGATGTTATGTTTTTGGAAGTCAATTAAATTATATGTTTTTTGGTAGTCAATTTAACGGTCCATTGGGAATTCACCTTACGATGCCGTGAGCCAATTCAACTGTCGCCGTGATGGCACTGGCGGGGTAGAGTACTAGGTGCAGCTTTCTGGTAGGCCAACGATGTCAGAAAATAATACATATATATGTTTTTATAACACATAAAAGAGGTATAGAAAACAAATAGAAAAATATAAGTCTCCTATTTCGATCCTTATTAGGTATATTTACGTTAATAAAAATAAAAATTGATTCAATCCTTAAAAAAAGTATTTGTTTAACTGTACCTTTTCAATATTCCCAGATATTTATAAATTTAAATAAAAATGCTTTTAACAAATAACCCGTTTGAATCTCCTATCCTATTATTGTCCCAATTTAAGAAGGAATGTATAAAAATGTAAAGCACAAATTTTAAAGACAATTTAAGTAAATAGGACTCACAGAATACCAAATATACCTATTACCTAGATAAATATCATGCAATTTATGCTATAGTAAAAAGCATTAATGTTTAAATGCTTACAATTTATGTATTTTAAATAAAAATAGACGCCTACAATCTACATGTATATAGTTATTTAATATGAAATAATACATTTAAAGATTTTTATTGTGTGTATGAACCTTTTCACTAATCAATGATTATCCTCTTTTAGACTACTTTTAAATTATACTTTATATACCAAGTTATATTAAGTATAATTTTTCCATTAAAGAAATTACTATTTTGCATTACACATAATACCTATTATACTATTATCATTCTTATAAATCGTAATTTTTAAATTAATTGTTAATTTTCTAATTTTTATTTTATCCAAATACTTCTTATACAATCAATTACTAATTAAGTACTATCAAGTTATTGTGCATAAGTAATTAGTCCTTAAAACCGTCTAATTAAAATAAATAATCTCGTTGTTTTAAAAAAAATCATTAAAATTACCCACATTAGACCTCTTAAATAAAAGGTGCGTTGTGTCCTCTTAAGGATTAGTAGGTAGTGAATTTTTAGAGATAATATGTTTAAAATATATTTTTATAGACTTCTATGGTGTATTTAGGATTTTGTCTTGGGAGACAGGGGATATGTATTCAGAGCTCTCTTATTAATTATTTAGTTATAATATTAATTATTTATTGTAATTAATATATAATCCATTTTTCTATATTTTAGACTTTACTCGTCAATGACTTTGGATTTTGATATTTTGGTGACATACCAATAATAAAACTAGTTGGTGAATTCTTGCCCGAGTGTGTATGATCGTTTTCCTAATTAAATTATAATTATACTATTATGGTATCTATCTATAATGATTATACACATATTTAGAATATCCCACTTTTATTATATCAGAATTAACATTGGTCATTTAAGTATTAATCAATATTTAATATTATTATTTGATTTCCGTCAAAAAAATATCACCAACTACTACAAACTCGTGATTTAACTACATTATAAAAAGGTTTATCTATGAATAATGAACACATAAGAATATAAAATATTTTTAAAAAAAGATACAAAAACGAAATTTATTCAACAGTAGATCCAAGTTTACGTTTTATACACTATAAATTTAGCTAATTTTTATTAATGTATGATACAAGTATATTATACATTTTATTAGGTACCTAGTTAGTATATATATTTATATAATATAATATAATATTAAATATGTATTTCTTCATTAGTTATATACCTGGTTTAAAACATTTATTATATTAAATTATTACATTTTCAATTGGTTTTATTCGAATTGGTTTATTTGTCTGTCTCTACAAAAACGTCATGAATGTAAACTTTATTTTCAGAAAATGAGAATAATATACTACGTGAAATAAAAGTAGTCTCATTTAGCTCCATTTTTTTTTTTATACATTTATAAGTATAAAAATATTTTACGGCTTTTTGTTCTTTTTAAAACAACAAATATTTAATAAAATATTTTCATATTTTTTTTTAATCCTGAATAAATAAGCTTATTTATTTTAAACGAAATAAATTGAAAAACAAATAAATTCAGAATTTAATATTAAAATAGTTATTTAATTTAATGATACACTACATTTTAAAGAAAAAGCGCACTATATTATTACATTACAACAATAGATGATTTACTAATTATTATGTTATGCGTGATCTATTGAAAAAATATGGAATATAATTTGTTTTTATTTACTAAATATTCCTTTAGTACCTATAATAAAAATAATTATTAATTAAAAAAATAAACTAATATAAGCCAGAATAATTTATTTAATCATAATTCTTAATTAATAACAAATTTAAATTTAAAAAAACATAAATAAAAAATACACTGTTTTATGTCAAACGTGCATTTATTATAAGACCATTGATTATTTATTAATAATTTATTATTACTTAAGCATTATTTTAAAATATTTTTACTAATGCAATGTTTAACCTTTATAAATCTGTTGTTTAATTAAAAATTATATGCAAGTTATTATAGAAATTAGATAAAATATTATTGACTGTTTATTATAATTTAAAGACATATTTAATTCTAATATAATAAATTGTATTTGCAGGTTTGTTAATACAGTTGATTTATTTTTTGTATTTTAAAATTTTATGTTAAAAATGTAAAACTCTTGTACTACATACATCGTAGATACTAAATCTTTTGACCAGTCATCTTAAATCGTTGTACATTTTTTAATAAAAATAAATAATATCATCTAATGATTTGTATAGTTAATTTAATAACTATATAATAAACTTGGTAGTCGTGAGTTGGATAAATTATTTATTATTATTTCTATTTTCAGTATTCCTATGTTGTGTATAGAACATATTCTATTATTTAGTAGATAGTTAGTTTAATCTTATTTCCTATTAAAATATAATATATTATAAATTATAATTTATAGTACAATGACAAATAAATTGTAACATCTGTGCCAAATTATTCTACAGAGTTTTTAATGTTTTTACAAATTAAAATAATGAACTAAACATTATTTAAAACTCTTACTACGCAACGAAGAACATTTAACATACTTTATACTTTAAAAGCTATTTGAACAAGTGTTAGAAATATGATCTTGTACTTTTTATTATGTAAAATAATAAATGTTGATAGAAGCAAGTAATATTCATTTTTCTTTTTAAACTTCTAATAATTAATCAAATTCACATTTTACGTATTTATATGTATATATTATTATTATTTAAAAATTAATATTATTTTATAGTAATAAAAGCATTTAACTTATTGCTAATATCACTTCACTCACATAATGAACAATTTTCAAACTTTTTAGTAATCGCATATTATTATTGCATGCCAATTTTTGAGTTAACAATTTTATTTTAATGCCAATAACCTTGAAAATACCATATCATAAATACATTTTACAAACTTAAACATATATACCTACATATGTATACCAAATTAAACATTATTAACAAATTATAATTATTTTCAGTCTATGAAAATAATAGATTAAAAAATCACATTAAATATATTTTGTTTTCCTATAGGTATAAGTACATTTTACTCGTTAAAAAAACAGTCCCGCATATTAAACATTTATGTTAGAGTATTAAATACCAAATTTTGAATTATTTTTTATAATTAAACTTTTGCACGGTGAATAGCTAAGACATGACGATGGTGATAAGAACGGTATAACGGTACGTGCAAGAAAGACCTTTAGCGTTCATTAACTAACAACGTGACGAAACAATGTAAAAGTACTTAACACACTTAAGCATCGAGTATTCGAGTCATCTACGCCAGTAAATAACTTAACGGCTTAAATATTACAGGCACATAATCATTATATTATTTAAAGCTTAATGATTCCTGAAACAGATTTCCTAACAAGTAATTATTTTATTTAATCGTTTATAAAAAATAAACATATACTATTATTTGAAATCTTCACTTAAAACCAGCCATATATTATATTACTGTAGTAGTACTGACTATAATCTAAATTTCAAACAAACGATTTATGATGTAAAAAAACATTCAATAAACATAGTGCAAACCATTCAGAACTCCATACTGTCCTTCTGTTCTGGATTCCCCGACGACGTGATGTCTGTTACACACCAGTACACTACTCTATCGGCCTTCACTCTCGTCGTACTTACGTATATGTATGCATTGCTTTTAACAAGTAACGATGCTATTTTCATTTGTTCACAGGCAGACATTTTTCCATGGAAATATCCCACGGGGCAGAGTTCCGGGTTAAAAATGGTTTTTTTCAGTATAAACTTTAAAAGCTAAAAACAAAATAAAAAAATAAACGTCTCTACGTGTCTTGAAGAATTCATTTAAACGACTTTACCACTAGAGTAGTAGGGAGTTAGGGGACTAAAACACATTTCACGGCATTGTCTCCGATCAGCTTTCATATGCTTTTGGTATTCCAAAGCGGTTCTTATGCCACTACAGCCAAAGCAGTTGGAAAGGGGTTGGAATAATATCGTTATTACCACCGTGGGACGATTTTGCAGTTATAAATACGTAAAATATTCACTTAAGCCTTGCATCGCTATTACTGTGGCCATTTAAAGTACACCGTCAGTGAATAAATGATGGACGCCAAAATACGGCAATGTCAAAAATGAATGGTTTTGGGCTTCCGGTACAATTCAAATGCGCTAGTGGTACATAATATTATGTATACAAACTCTAAAACCCCCGTGCAGTTATAAGATACTGGTCAAATTCCGCCTGATTCGTATGGATGCATGCACCCTAATTCGACAGCACTAATAATTAGTTATTTGATACAGTGACTTAATTTAATAAACCATACTCATAACCACAGAAGCGGTGCTTGAACTTAACTAAACAACAATATCGTGATTAAGAAGTCTCCTAGAATATATATTTCAACCTGCAGTACTAAGTTAGTTAGTATTATATTTATCTAAAACTAAAAATATTTTTAGTTAACAAGAATCTATAAAATACTAATAATTGGCAATATAATATAATATATGAAAAATATATTTGAATGCATTTAATTATTGGTTATAATACGTATTTATATATTGTTTAAAAAAAATAACAGTATTATACGTAGATTTGTACATAATATATCTGAAGTCTGTATCCACGTTATATTTTATACCTTCTGTTATTAATTTTAAAAGCCATAATAATATGTCTCATAACTACATACCTATAAGTAAATGAAGCTGAATAATTAAGTAAGATAACATTTGCAATAAAAATATTTTTTTTTAAAAACTACCTATGTATACAATATATTCACACTAAGATGTATTATTAAATATTTTAGTTGAATTACCTTGTATAGAAATTTAATCTTCAGAAAATGAATGGAAGTACCAAAATACACATTTTCAAACAACATTTTTAACCTATTTGGTACTCGTATACGTAACGCAACTAACTTTTTTTAAATGACAATAATAGTTTTTTTACAAATTCAGTCAGGATATTTATTTATTTTTTTTTTTTTTACAATGTTTGTATAATTTTTTTTTCTAATTACAAAATTGGTAAGTTAAATTAAACACTAAAATTTTATATTTACGAAAAATTGGTATTTTACGAAATTGTATTTATGTTTAACTTATACTCAAAATGCAGAATTATACCTCCGATGTTGTTAAATAACTACTTATAGATAAATAAAACATAAATAAACACTTATTTTTTTTCATAATTTAATCTTATTTCGGTAATTTATATTTTTGAAATAAAATAGTTAAATATTGAAGGTAATAAGAATAGTAAAAACTTACACACTACGAAATCAAAATTAGATTTATTTATTAGCAATTATTAGTTTTAACTTTCTAATAAATCATTTAAATTTTTCACCTTGATATTCCAAATACAAACCCAAAAGTTTTAAAAATTCTATTGATGCTAACACCTTCCAAATTAAGGACTTCTCAAATTATAAAAATAAATAAATGTTTATTTATATATTATTTATTTACAAACAAATATTGAACAATATTATTGAAGATATTTTTTTGATTTTTGAATATGAATTGAACATCAACCTACAAAATATTCATCAAAAACAAATTATTCGTAAATATAAAACTTTATTTAACAGTTTTGTAATCAATAAAGCTTTTTATAAAAAAAATTATTTAAAAAAAAAATATTCTACCCGAATATGTAAAAAAAAAAAATGATGTTGCAATTTAAAAAATAAAGAAAGATATACGTGCCGTAAAGGTCAAAAATTTTAAATTTAATTTAAAATTATATATTTTAGTACTTTCCTTCTTTCCTTCTTTCCTCAAGAATTAGGTCAATAGTCATCCAACTAAAATATTAGTGGTACCTACCTTAATAAGCACCATATAATGTAATTCAACAAAGTTAATCAAAGTCTATTATTTAGAAATTTTAATTATACCTTAAACCATATTTTTAAATTCTTCATATTTTTTTTTTGTATTACATAAAGATATTCATGTGTAGGTACAAACTTCAGTTTTTCATAAGACGATCCAAATGAAAAAAGCGATGAATTATTCAGTAGATAATTTTTCAAAAGATGTCGACGTATCAAAATCAAAATTCAAATGAATGGTTTTTGTGATATTTTACTTTGTGCACTATGGATATTAGATCCATTATATGAAAGCTACGATGATTAGATCGTGAATTTTTAAATCAGAATCAAGATTTTATTTTTCACTTTATAAAATGTACTTTAATGATTAAAACTAAAAATAATGAATATTATTTTTTTGTTTAATTAACTCAATTGTTTGTGTATTTCATTCAAATTAAAGTAAACATGAGTCTTGAATGTATTAACAATTTTAACACACATTAATACTACTATATGATAATCCCAAACAGATCAGGAAAATGTTTAATTTTTAATAAATTAATTTAAAATTTTAATGTTACACATTTTTTTACTGTCGTTAATTTAAGTAATTGTATGCTTATATATCCCTTTCATAATATATAACAATTTTTTTTTAATTTGTACTACAAACGGTTCAATTTATTTATACTACAAGTTATATCTACATTGTCAATATTTGAAATGTAAATTTTTAGTTTTTCCATCCGAGTGAATCTTTACACAAGGCCGATACCGCCTCATTTCCTTTAACCGTCTAGCTTTTAGAATAGACTATTGCATATAAACTTCCAACTGTAATGCTATTGAAAATTGATGCGTTATATATAACGTGCTATCGGTTACGCTTACGCGTATGAGTACAGATGCTTTTACATCATTGTTGTTGTAGGGTTGATCGTATTCTCATTTTCTCTTAGCATGCTTATCGTTGCTTATAGAGTAAACAATTATTTTAACGTAAAACTATGTTTTCATCAGTAAGATTTTAAGAATCTAAATCGAAATAATTAAAGTGAATAATTTATTTTGTCTAGGAAGTAAAACTAAAATAATATGTTTCGTATTTATTTTTAACTTTAGGTAAAATAAATATGAATTACCTATACAATATATATATTTAAAGTTTAATCATAATCCATAAGTTTTTAGATGCTAAGATGATCTATACAATTTTTACTGTTTAAATTTGTTCAAAGTTTATGTTTTAGCTTAATGTTTACTGTTACAGTGTATAAATATATAATGCATTATTCTATTCTATAATATCTATAAGTTTTAACAGAGACATAAAATATTTGTAAGTGCACTAATGCTTAACGCAACAAAACGTAGAAAAACGTAGAATTCTTTATTGAACTTTTTTGTTGTTGTTAAATTTAAAGTTAATGTCAATTTTGTTTCAGTGTCAAATTATAAAGCCTGTCAATATATATATATATATATAAAGCAGAGAAAAAAACGTTTGTTTGATTTAGGATCGTTTGAAAGAACTGGTATTTTTTTGTATTTTATTGGCTGACGTTTCAAATTTGATATCATATATTGTTACAGAAAGATAAATGGACATGCGTTTTGTATACAAGTCAAACATTGTAAAATCAATATTATTTTTGTGACATGTACGTTTCTATATTGTACGAATTAGTTTGACGAATGGTAAACGCGTTAATATTCGTTACCGTTTACACATTACAATAACACCCCCAGCCACCGCCAACCTTATTTCACAAATGTTTCTCCAATAAATGGAAACCTTTATAATATGGAATGTATTGGAAACAATCAAGGCCACAAAAGTTTTTTTAGAAATTATTTAGGACCATTTTGTCATTTTGGCTTTGGCAATATAAACAAATATCAGTGTGGGACTGTGATGATAAAGTAGCAAAGGGTATGTACAACGAGAGAGCTGGGATATATATTGTTGGCGATTATTTGGACTTATAATAGGTATACGTATTTCGTTTACCGCATACACTCGTACATTATATATATATATATATATATTAATTCTATACTTGCAGCTTAACGTGCAATATGTCGACTATTCGCCACTCGATTTGAGGGGGTGACTAAAGCGTAGGGAGGAGCTGATCCGATTAATGTGCCCGGGCCTAATGAGTCCTGGCGATCGTTATACTATATCCATATCCAACAGCACACTATACGCTGGACCAAAACCACGGCGATAACGCTGAGATGATGGCACAACGAAAATACATTCTGGGTAAATCACATCGAAGTATAACAATAAATAATTGTTGGAATGTTTTTACAAATATTATCGACTGTTCATAAGATTTTTGGAAAGAATGCCATCGTTGTTAAAGCAAATATTTACATTAAATACTATATATTTGTATATTATATAAATAACAAACTATAATTATTAATATATTTTTATATATTTGTATAACACATACTACACGATAACAATATTTTTATTTTAATATAAAGAACATATTGTAACACTAACTTCAATACCTACTAAAATTTTCTGAAATTTTAATTACGAAATAAATGTAATGACTAGGG
Organism: Melanaphis sacchari; assembly: GCF_002803265.2. Classification (NCBI taxonomy): domain Eukaryota; kingdom Metazoa; phylum Arthropoda; class Insecta; order Hemiptera; family Aphididae; genus Melanaphis; species Melanaphis sacchari. The sequence continues at coordinate 5,630,926 of NW_020271042.1, forward strand.
CACGGATATTGTTAAATTTGCAACATTTTCTACTTTTTCAATTAATTGCTAAGTTTGAAATGCGTGTCATATAAGTATGAACTAAAATCTAAAAGTTTTAAGTGTAATTTTCTGAAATTTTTGTAATTTTTGGATTTTTATTGCAATTTTACTAAATTTACTCATTTATGAAACAATTTTAACAACTTTTTTTAAGTTTTTCACATAATTTCACTCTTTTAATACTTTTTAAATGGTTTTGTAAATATTGTTAAAGAGTTTACCTGAAGATTTGGCGGTGAGCGATTTAGTTTATTTTAAATACGCTCCATTAATAACAACCGACGTAGAATGAAGTTTTTTAAGATATAAAAACTCACTGGCTCTAAACCAAAAGACATTATATTTTGAAAATTATAAAAAAAATTACATACGATTCAATTTTTTAGTGAAATTTTAAGTGCAGTTTTTGGTATATTTTAGTGCAATACTACAATTAGTTTTACTAGTTTTTTAGTGCTACATTATCCATACCCTAGTAATAACTAATAAATATTAAATAATAATTATAAATAATTATATGCATATAGGTACATAAACAATGATAAATTATCATGATAGTATATATTGTGATTGTCATTTTTATACATCTGTCCACAGTACAAATTAAAAAAAATTTATGAATCGGACACACCAAATTGTTTTGTAACATGTTCATTTAAAAATTAATTTATAATTATTATTTTAAAGTGAATATAGGTATATAAGCATACCAATATGTTTCATTAACTTTACAGGATTATTACAATTATTTAACGTTTTTATATTCATAAACTTTATCAAAATATATTCATTTTATTATATTATAATTATGTTTTATGACTACACCACTAATTTAAATTATAAATCTTCAGCATAAAACTAAATTATCATATTTCATTCACTTTAAGCTTAACATATACATAATACATAACACATTAGTTTTATATCGATACAATAACAATAAACACGCCATAAAGGAGGTTCTTTTGAAAAATCACTTGAAATGTATGTATGTAGTTTTGTTTGTGCACAATTCGACAAAAGAATTGTATTCGTTAAAAAACCTAATAAAAAAGTCCATAAGTAGGGTTACTCTCTTGTTCCCCTCAAATACACTATTGATACACACCTATATAGTATAGCTAGTAATAATACACCAACAGTTTTTGTATTGTGCTTTATTTCGGAATTCGGAACGAAATTAATCTTTTGATTTGACTATTTATTACATAATAATACTTGGATTTCCTATGACGTGAACCATATTTAAAAAAATAAATAATATTAATAATAAAGTTTAATATAAATATATAATACATGTATATATCATGTTTTGAATTGACAGCCGCCATACACAAATCCTATACCGAAACCCTTAGGTTTAATAAAACGGCGCATTAATTTATAATTAAGGTAGAATTCAAAGGGGCAATACCCTTCAGGGTAAAATAACACGAAACACCACCATTAAACTAATTACGAGAATCGGTATTTATTTTTCTAATACTCCACCGGGCGTAGTAAATTTTAATTTATACCATATAACAAAACAGTGGCGGTGGTGGTGGCTTCGCCACTATAAAGCCGCAGAAAAAAACAGAAACTAATATAATGCAACGACTCCGTAACAAAACGTTTATATTTATTTACGGCTTTCGAAAATAATTCGAAATTGCATAGTACCCACTGGAGCTGACGACGTTTTCGTGCATGTTCACACATACCATTTCACAATAAAGTTAACATATTACGGCAATAACAGTTCTAGTGGTACTTGAAATTATGAAAAAAATAACTATAGTCAATGTTACACGGAAACGTGGTTGAATTATTTAGTGATGGGTGGGTGTGATACAACCACGTGACTAAAATTATCTAGGGTAAATTGACTCATGACTGTACATGTCATCAAAGACATAAAAAGACGGAAAACCATTCATAGCGTTTCAACATTTGTTTGGTAGATACCTGCTAAAATAGCTTTAAGGCATCGATACTTTTATCAATACCAAAAATAAATATCACTATTTATAGTGTAAGACTAATTTTAAAACAAAAACTCTTATTATAAAAATAAAAGAGCAATATTTTTTTTTCCTTTTCATGAAAAATTAAAAAATTATAATGTAGGGTATACACATAATATAATAAGTAGTCGTACAAAAACAATATTTACTTTTTTATTATTAATAATCATTTTTAGTATAATTAATGACTGGGAAATTCAGAAAGGCTATTATGATTGGCTATCATATTTTAAAAAATATTTATTTTTTTTTTTTTTTTTGATTAACGACTTGATGTGTTTTTTATTGTATTCTTGATTAAATAAATATAATATAAAAACTTATAAGTTTACCATAACGTAAATTTATCAAGTTTTTGTAAAATATATTTGTATTATATGAATTATAAAGTTTGCGATTTTGTTCATTTGTTATTTTGATTTTAAATATGAAAGTTGATTAATGTCGGTAATTTAATTTTTTTCGTCAAAACAATTGAGTAATATTTTATTCTTAGTTCGCAGACTTTTCTTGAATAAACCTAATAAAAACTTTTTTAGCAATTTCTTCTGCAATGGAAATATTTTGTTTCCATAAAATGAAACATAGGTATAACTAACATTTGAATGATTTCATAAAAAAAAATTTTACACTTTCAAAATAATATCTTATTTTTGTTATTTAGACTATATCTTTAACCAAAACGATTTATTATCTTGGATTTGCCAAAGCATAAAGACCAAGAAACAAAATTATTATATTTTTCACTGATTACTAATAAAATATATATTAAAATGTAAATGACATACTTTTTCAGTTAATTTAATTTTTACTGTAGAAAATCTATAGGAATTTGTGTTTTGAAATTTACCGCCATTTTTTATAATATTATCATTATTCATTAGCAAAAATACCTTAACCCTATTGACCATTAAAAATTGTCTAGCCTCCCCCATAAATTATGATATTTTAATTAAATAATTATCTGAATCGCAATCTAAGAGGAAAATTTAATTTTGTTGCATTTTTTTTTTTTTTTTTTAAACAAGTCCATTTTATTTTAAAAATTATTTTTTTTAATTAATTATATAAATTATTTATTTTTTTATAATTAGATAATTATTTTTGTAGTCCCTGAGCAGCAAATTCCTAAATACAGCACCGCACGCTACTGCAAGGTGCAAAGGGGTATTATTGAATACTTATAATGGCTATACTATATAAGTTCGGGCTTCGCGGGTGGGTAAATGGATTGGATCGCGTATCCTGCTGCTGTCCATGTGCTCGCTGACCATATCTCTATACACATACACATATATACGTGTTGTACACTATCGACACGACACATAATATAAGAGTATATAAGGATGAAAAAACACCATTACCGTGATGACCTAAAGGCTGAAACTCACTTCGGTGCCCGTACATCACGCACGGTGAATTCCATCAATCGGCGGTCGTGTCTGTGACTCGCTCGCCCTTCTCACGACCACGCACCAAACCCGCATTTCCATTCGAAAACAACCGGCGAGCGAGTGCACCTAATGTATATTATAAGCTCTCACGTTTTACTGCGACGTAGTTGCACCGCCACCACCGCCGCCGACAGGTTCCTTAAGATTAATTGTTGTATTATGCAGTTCGGGTTTTGGTGATGTAAATCCTATTAGTTCGGCACCATTGCGGAGGGCGTGCGGTCCGCGCGTAGATACCTATAACATACATTACGTATATACATATATTTATATACGTATATAAGCTATCTGTACTGCGATAATAATAATATATATATAAACGCCGTTGTACGTTTCGAGGAGGGTTTTGTTTTATTTTTTTTGTTTTGGCCACGAGTTTTAATTAAAAATAAAATCGCACGCGGTTTACGCCGCTGTGCAGTTATCGTGCGCGCGTGTGAAAAAGACAGATCGAACAATAGTAAATAATTATATGATAGAAACACTACAACCGCGGCTCTATCCTATCGGACGAGCTTCGACAATAATTGAAATGTCCTTAATATTATGCACCGCTGCAGCAGCTGGTATAATATATGTATAATTAATAATAATATTATACGTTTGAATGTTAATTGCTTCATTTTCTGCCGACGGTTTATCGATAATAAATTAACGCTGTCTCTACATGTGTCACACTAAAAATGGCTTTTACATAGGTACCATATTATAACTATTAAAATACAATAGTTTACAATGATTTATATTAATATATCGTCCTATAAAATCGTTTATTATGTGTACGCATAATAATGTCGTGTAATAATCAGTAGATATACTGTGTCAGTTTAAAATAATGAAGAATTATCGTAGAGTATTGATATTATTATGTTAAATAGGCACCTACGTACTTGAAAAATAAAACCGAAATTTTTATTTGTAACCCACTCCGAACACCATACAGCAATAACCATTACCATTTCTCATTTTATCATACCTGCATACAATGATATCTTAATTATTCGATACTAGGTTATTTTTAATAATATTTTTTAGGAATATTGATTAAAATAAAAAAAGTTATTTAAATGTTTTTAGTAGGTACATGTAGACTTAATAGTCTTTGTAAGATATGTTCTATGGTACTAATGTTAAATCCTTTAATCAAACCTGGATTTAAGGTAACTTCTAAGGTAATGAAATATTATAAGTGATGGATCGCGTTTCATATGTTTACTAATGTAAAACATTTTTACCGTGACTGAATTGACACATTTATCACAAATATTTTAAATTTGTATGATAAGATTTTAATTTTGTGTATTATACTTATAGAAAAACTTAATGTTTTCATTATTTATAAGAAATTAGGTATTTAATGAATTTTATTGTGATGGTTCTCGTCCTTGCACACCGCCACCATTTCAAGTATTTTAATATTTTCTTAAAAACTTATTACATTAATAATTAATGTAATAAGTTTTTAATGTATTAAAAACAATAATCCTAAGATGATCACATTTACAGTAATGCACTTATTTCATCTATCTATAACGCCGCGTGATAATCATTGTATTAAAATTCGTCAAAATAATAATATTATTGCACTAATACAATACAAACTGTATTACTACAACTGTATATTATTTTTTAATATGATACGGATAGATTAAGTTAGGTGTGATAGATTTTATCATATTAAACTTTCATGTGGAATTATTCGCTGTGAAAAACCCCTCATTCCGCAACCAATATTAATTTACATTGCATGTGTTCAAACCTAAATAAATACATGTGCCGTATTAAAATAACTACACATTTATTTTGTAATTGATGACGTATTATTAGAAGCCTGGCTTTCTTACTATTAGCGATTTTAATTATCTTATTTACCGTTTAAAATATAACTATTCGTGGTATTAAAATCGTTTGAACATCATCATGTACGACTGTACAAGTAAACAAAGAAAATTTTGACTACAATAATTATTGTACGTTTTATAGTGATACATTAAATATATATATATAAACAAAAACTGATTTACTAAGAATGCTTTCCTCTCACAATATTTTACAACACAGACGTTCAAAAATCTGATTTTTAAAATTTTCAGTTTTCTATACTTAAAAACTAAATTTTCAAATTCTTTAGAATTGTTGTATAACTTATATACTTTGAGTATCTTGTAAAGATACTTTTTTTTTTTTAAACGATAATCCCACTTATCAACTGTAAATTATTTAGCAGATAATTTTCATGAAAATGTTGATGTATACAATTTAAAATTCAAACAAGTAGTTTATTATTTTTATTTTTTAACTTAGTGTTTTAAGAACAACAGGTTTATATGAATTTTGAAGAATTGAGATTTTATTTAATATTAAAATGTTAGCAATTAATATTAATCTATCAACATTAATAATTTAAAAAACATTTCTAAGTATGGTAAATATACAAGCTTCAATATGACACATATTTTAAATTATTTTAAACCATTTTTAAGGGCTTTTAATCTTATTATAAATATTTTAATAACTATAAAAAACTACACTTGTTTGAATTTTTAAAAAATACATTAAAATTATTTAAAAAAATTATCTACTAAATAATATATAGTGAAATAGGGAGAGAGTTTTTATTATTTATTTTCATTAAGTTTGAATAGTGCAGAATAGTAGATTATACAGTATATACATACTAAATTTAAATCAAATACCACAACTATGTACAGATAAGATGATAAATTTGAACTATACATAATTCTTTTAACATTAAAAGGAACTATTCATTAAATAGTAGATTTATATAGGTACATTGACATTTTTTTTTTTTTAATATTATGTTTTAGGTTATGAAATTAAATGTATATTATTAACGTTGTAATTTAAAAATAGATAAATGACTTTTTGACAGACTGTCAACGAAAGTATTTTCGATGACAAGTATATTATAAGGAAATATTAAAATTACAAGTATCTATTGTAAATTTAACAAAAATAAATATTTTGAAATAACTAACATTAGGTAACTAGTCATTTGTTGAATCTTTTCTCGGTAACGCATTGTCATAACAACAAAATATTCAAAAACAATAATATAGATTCATGAATTTCAGCTTTTGCGTTTTGTATTAAAAAATTTCATTTGAAGATTGATCATAGACTTTATATTGATTTTTTGATTGATATTTTCTCGAATTCATTAACGTAAGTACCCATAATACAATCATTCAAATATAAATTGGTATTGTATTGTGGTCTAAAAATTTACTCCATCTACACCAAAATTAAACTATTTAATATATTTAATACAGTGATGACATGTTCGATACTAGATAGAATATTTTCGTTTGTTTTGATATGATAGAGTATAACCATCGAACGTCAGATAAATGCATGCACAGCCGGATTTCCGAATCTACTCTAAAACACAAAGAAATACTCAACAAATAGGTTTAAATATAATAATTTTATTTTAAATAACTACCTAATTTTACACAAAATATCTCAAACTGCTCAAATCTCTTGTAATAAATCGTTTATTTCAAATATTTGCATTCGATCATTTTAGCTATGCAAGTTCTCGATCCAAATTTTCATTCATTATCATAGATCAGATTGATTCATCAACCAACGCATGTCAAAAGGGTAGAAAGTTCCTGTTGTACTTGATGGCTACAATTTTCAGAAATGAGATATCAACGAAGCTTGGAGCGATAGCATGATCAACATATTAGCCTTTGAATTCGTTCTTTGTTTAGTTCCCAGACAAAGCGTTCATACAGATAAAGAACTCCCATAATAACACCAGTGTATAATCAACGCCATCCAACTGTTTTCAACATCTAAAAGAGAATTAAATTCCATTCTATATCACTGATATTACTATACAAATCCGCAATACAAGTCCTCCACAGTACCTGAGTACCGACGACGCAGCTACAACCGTATCATGGATAAATTTTGTTCCACTGCTAAACTTTATCAAAGCCATGAATGAACCGTCAATAGCATAGTTGATGGATTTTGAGTTAGACTAAAAATTAATTTACGAAGTTGTAATGAAGATTGACAGCTCGACTCAAAAATATTTAAACTATAAAAATATTTACTATTAGAACTCTTGATTGATTACGTGACCACTGGCTAATGATGATACACGGTAACTAATTTGGATCAACCCCAGAAAATTTGAATTCAAGTTGTTCATGAAAATCACCACATAGATTATCACAATGCAATAGCGTTAAACTCAAACCGTTCGTTTGTTGTGACTGATATTCGATTTATCTTCTGGCAATAGCGTTGACATCTTATCAATCACTTTCTTCTATTCGTGATCTATATTGCGCTAATGCAGTAGATAATATCTAGCGTAGCAATTGCTGCCAGACCTGATTCTCTTGCGTGTATGAGTTCTTTTATACTATTTAAAACTACGTTAATCTGGGTGAAATGAGTACTGAATTCATCACTAAACTGACAATTCTCTGAATTATCAGATTCAACTTGATACCCTAAAAAAGCAAAAATAAATAGTGGACAGTTATTTAATACGATATCTTGCATATAAGTAATTTACTATCCTCCACTCATCAGCCATTGAGGTATTTTCTATTTATTTGATTTTGCTTATAAGTTGTTGTTAATAAATTAAAACTCTTGAAATTCTTTTTGACATTTTAATATGTTGTTGTAACTTCTATTGTAATTGTTCC